>NC_083414.1:78899777-79082428 GCF_020745735.1 Hemiscyllium ocellatum | reverse complement strand
AGTGAGAGAGAGATGGAGGGGAAGAGAGAGAGAGGGATGAGGTGAGAGATAGAGGGGCGTGAGAGAGAAGGTTGGGGCGCGAGAGAGAGTAGGTGGATGAGAGAGAGGGAGGGGATGATAGAGAGGGAGGGGTGAGACAGAGACGGAGTGGGTCAAGAGAGAGAGGGAGGGGGCAACAGAGAGGGAGGAGCAGCGAGAGAGGGGGGAGGGTGCGAAACAAAGACAGAGAGCGGGGCGAGAGAGACATGGAGGGGTGAGAGATGGAGGGGGTGAGAGAGAGAGGAAGTGGCGACAGAGTTTGGAAGGGGGCGAGAGAGAGTGAGAGGAGGCGAAGAGAGTGGGAGGGGGCGAGAGAGAGAGTGGGAGAGGGGCGAGAGAGTGAAGGAGGGGGCGAGAGAGAGAGGGAGGGGTCGAGAGGGAGACGAAGGGGGATAGAAGGAGAGGGGGGGTGAGAGAGACATGGAGGGGTGAGAGATGGAGGGGGTGAGAGAGAGTGAGGGAGGCGAGAGAGAGAGAGGGAGGAGGCTAGAGAGAGGGGGGCGAGAGAAAGAGGGGGACGAGAGAGAAGCGGGAGCACGAGAGTAGGAGGGGGTGAGAGAGAGAGAGTGGGCGAGAGAGAGAGGGGAAGTGGCCGAGAGAGAGGGGACGAGAGAGAGGGAGGGAGGTGGCACGAGAGAGAGAGGGAGGGTGGGGGGACGAGAGAGAGGGAGGGAGGGGGGGGGACGAGAGAGAGGGAGGGGGCACGAGAGAGAACGAGGGAGGGGGCGAAAGAGAGAGAGGGAGGGGGCGAGAGAGAGAGAGAGGGAGGTGGCGAGAGAAAGAACAAGGAGGCGAGAGAGAGAGAGAGAGTGAGGGAGGCGAGAGAGGGGGCGAGAGAGAAGTGGGGGCGAGAGAGATGGGGAGCGAGGGGGGGCGAGAGAGGGGGGGCGAAAGAGAGGGGGGACGAGAGAGAGAGGGGGCGATAGAGGGGGGTGCGAGAGAGAGGGGGCGGGGGTCGAGAGGGTGCGGGCGAGAGAGGGGTGGTGAGAGAGAGGGGGCGCGAGAGAGGGGGTGCGTGAGAGAGGGGTGGTGAGAGAGAGGGGGCGCGAGAGGGGCGGGGCGAGGGGCGGGACGTGGGGGCGGGGCGAGGGGGCGGGGCGAGAGAGAGAGGGGCGGGCGAACGAGAGAGAGAGAGGAAGGGGACGAGAGAGAAAGAGGGAGGGGGACGAGAGAGAGGGGAGGGTGGCGAGAGAGAGAGAGAGAGGTGGGTGAGAGAGAGAGAAAGGGAGGGGGCGAGAGGGAGAGAGGGAGGGGTGCAAGAGAGAGAGAGTGAGGGGACAAGAGAGAAAGGGAGAGTGAGGGGGCAAGAGAGAATGAGAGAGGTGGGCGAGAGAGAGAGAAAGGGAGGGGTGCAAGAGATAAAGGGAGAGGGAAGTGTGCAAGATAGAAAGGGAGAGGGAGTGGTGCTAGAGAGAGAGGGAGAGTTGCGAGAGAGAGAGGGAGGGGTGCGAGAGAGAGAGAGAGAGAGAGAGGGAGGGGTGCAAGAGAGAGAGAGGGAACGAGGTGAGAGAGAGGGGAAAGGGGTGAGAGAGAGAGGAAAGGGGTGAGAGTGAGAGGAAGGGGGTGAGAGAGAGAGGAAGGGGGTGAGAGAGGGAGGGAGGGGGCGAGAGAGTGTGAGAGGGATAGGGCGAGAGAGAGGGAGAGGGCAAGAGAGAGAGAGAGGAAAGGGGACGAGAGAGAGTGGGAGGAGGGCGAGAGAGAGAGAGAGAGAGGTGGGCGAGAGAGAGAGAAAGAGAGGAGCAAGAGAGAGACAGGGAGGGGTGCGCGAGAGAGAGAGAGGGAGGGGTGCGAGAGAGAGAGGGAGGGGCGAGAGAGAGAGAGCGAGGGGGTGAGAGAGAGAGAGGGAGGGGGCGAGAAAGAGAGAGAGAGGAAGGGGGCGAGAAAGAGAGGGGGGCGAGAGAGAGAGAGAGAGAGGGGGCGAAAGTGGGTGTAAGAGAGAGAGAGGGCCGCGCGCAAATGAGAGAGAGGCAAGAGAGGGCGACAGTGATGGGGGAGAGAGGAGAGAAAGGGAGTGTGAGAGAGGGGGGAAAGGAGAGCGAGAGAGAGGAGCGAGAGGGAGAGAGAGATGGGGACAGCGAGAGAGTGAGAGAAAGAGGGGGCGAGTGAGGGACAGAGGGATGAGAGACAGAGTGGTGTGAGGGAGTGAAAGAGGGCTGAGAGAGAGCGCGAGAGAGAGCTGCAAGAAGGAGCAAGAGAGAGAGAGGGAGGGAGGGCAGATACGAGAGAGAGCGAGAGAGAGAAAGGAAAGATCGAGATTGGCAGAGTGGGGCATGGAAGCGTGGGAGCGTGGGAACGAGGGAGTGAGGGAGCGAGAAAGAGCGAGAGTGGCAGAGTGGCAGCGAGGGAGTGGCAAGAAAGAATGAGAGAGATGGGGAGGGGTGATAGAGGGGGGTAGAGCGAGTGCGGGCGAGGTGAGCGAGTGGGGGCGAGGTGGGTGAGGGGGTACAAGGTGAGCGAGTGGGGGGGCGAGTAGGGGGGGCGAGTGAGTGGGGGCGAGTGGGGAGGCAAGGGGTGTGGCGAGGGCTGGTGCGAGGGCTGGTGCGAGGGGCGCGAGAGGGTGGGGGAGGGGGCGGGAGGGGAGGAGAGAGGGGGGAGAGAGTGTGGGAGAGACATAAGGAGAGTGCTGGCTAAGTCATTTCATCATCTGTGAAACTCATTAAGACCAGCGAAGTCCCTCATCCTGATAATTTCCTGGTCAGGACTCCAGTCACTAGCTTGCTGCCAGGTTCTGATAAATAACCAAAACCACAACAGGAGTTGCACTTGCAGAGAATAAGGGAGCCACGGTTACATCAACATCAGAACACGAGGAGGCTATTTAGCTTCTTGAGCCTATTCCACCATTCACCCAAATCAAGGCCATCTTCATCATCATGACAAATCCCTGTCTTTGTCCCATAATCCTTCAGCATTTTCATTCCAAATCTACCAATCTCAGATTTAAAATCTGCAAATAATTTCCAATTAATCGCTGTTTGTGGAACTTTATCAAACTTTATCCATTTCTGTGTATAAAAGTGTTCCCCGTTATCACACCTCAATGTTCTGACTCGGACACTTTATCTGTTTAATTTTTCTTCTTAAGTTAAGCCTTGGAATCCAAATATCACTTCAGTAAATCTCCACTGCACTTCCCCTCAGAGAGATACTCTCCTTCAGCCGTGGTGCCCAGCCCTGACAGCTTGGTCTAACTAGGTTCAGATTTGCTGAAGCATGGCTTCTAATTCTTTGGTATCTCGTCTTCTGTCAAGATAAATGTCAACATTCCACTGGCCCCTTGGTCACTTTTCTGAACCTGTTTGAGACATTTTCGTGAACTATACAGCTGGATCAATCCCACCAAGTTTCTTTGGATTCCACTCTCTCTCTATTTTCACAATCACAAAATATCCGATTTTGATCCAACCTCTCACTTGTCGACATAAACTCATCTGTCGTTGCTTTTTCATTTACTGAATCTATCAAGATTGCTTTCTAATGCTGCGCTTCCATCGACCTACACTTGGAATCGCTGTCATCTGCAGAGTGGCCCCAAATGTTGAACGTGGCTTTCCTTTCATTATGTATAGTGAATAATTACGACTCCAACATCGATCTGTGCAGGATATCACTAAACATATCCTTCCAATTAGAATACCTCTTACTATCTGCACAAATGTCTCTTGTTCAAATTAAATTCCTCTGCAAAAATATCGTTTGCATCTTATTACGTTCAATGAACAGTAGAAAGTTGCAAATTCAGTGACATTCTTCACAGTCAAATTTGCCTTGTGTTTATCTGATTGGGGGAGCAAGGAATCCCAATAAATATTAATCGTTGTCTTCACTATATGGGAACTCGATCACAAGGATTAACAATGTCAAGTATTTATTTTCATTCATGATTTAAAAACTCTGGGCACATTGTGACCGAGTGGTACTCGCTTTGTTTTTCAGAAACACAGGCCCTGCCCAACTGTTGGCTCACACTCGTTATGCCATATTGTCCTCGTCCTCTCCATCTGAATCTCATGGCAAGATACCTCGAACATGGAGAGGAGCAACTATTCCAAGCACTGAGATCCCACTAATTGGTAACACCCCTCACCCTAATCCATAAGAGAAGCCGACTGGTCCCGCACTATGTCCTCATCTGAACCATCCTGCTGGCTGTGTTTCTTCCCCATATGAAAGTGGTGTTGGCTCTCTGATGGCAGAAGGGAACGGAAGGATTTCTCTTCAATCTCATCTTTAGTCATTGGCTCGCCAACCTTATGGGAATATTCAGTGGCAACAGAAGCAGAGGCTGTAGAGACAATAAATGATTGACATTGTTCTTTGTTATTTTCCAATGCTCACTGAAAGGTTTAGAACTTGAACTTGAAGTTAAGGGCTGAGCTAGAATCCTTGGATTAACTATCTGCTCAAGGAGCAGAGTGGGGTTACAATTATTGATTCAACACAACTTTGATATTGAATCATACATTGTTTAAGTTTCCTTGTGCACAACCACAGATCCAAGGGAAACACAAGGAACTTGGATTGAATAGGGTTAGCTCATGACTGAATAAAGGAATCTTGAATTAAAGCAATGCAAGACATGTGCCTATTTGACCCACATATCCTTTGGGTAGGGCAGGAGTGCTAACGTAGCAAAAGATTTGAAAATTCAAATCATCTAACTGAAGAGACACATTTCCCTGCTTAAGTCATGAGATCATTGGAAGGACAAAACATCATTTCTGGTTAAAGAATTCACCTTTCTCACCAGGTAATGAAGGCACACTGTCTCTGTGGATCGAGTCGTTGGCCACTGTTTGAACCACCTCCTCAATGGAGCTATTTCCCTTTTGTGTGGCCAGAGGTTCTGCTTTTCTCCAAGAATGGTAAGGGTGAGCTGTCTTGTTTACTGCTGCCGCTGCTGCTCCTAGAGAAATATCACAGAATAACACAGATGCATAGTTTCAGGACACAAAAACAGGTTCTCAGTATCTATGATTTACACAGGCTTCCTTCTCAACCTAAACCCATCAACATAGTTTTCTTTGATTTCTTGTACTCCAAGCTCCTCCTTGAGTTCATCTGTTATTTGCTTCAATTATTCCTGATGAAGTAAGTTCTACATTCAAACCCCTTTTTGGTAAAGACTTTGTCGCCCTCTGCAAATTCCCCGTTAGATTTAATAGTGATTACAATTATATCCACAGATCCGGTGGATTCTGTCATTCACAAGCAGAAACATCTTTTCCATGTCTTCCCGATCAAATGTAACTGGACCATATCACTCTTTTTCAATGAGACAAGACTGCCCAATCTTACTTGATGAATTCAAATTCAGTTTGAATATAATTCCAGTAACTATTCTTTATCTTCCCTACTGCATCTACATTCATATTACAATATGAAGATCGGAACCGTTTGCAGTGCTCCAAGGGTGATCTGTCCATGGTTCTACACATATTGAACACATTTCCATTCTGTCGTCCCAGAAATAAACCCATGATCTACTTTTCTATCTAACATCACAAACTGTTGCCATTTGCTTCCAGTGACTCATTGCTATCTCCAGATTCCTCTGCCCTATTTAAGGACACATTTCCAAAGAGGAAGTGGTCTCTTTATTCTTTTGACCACAGTGTACTACCTCACACATGGGCGGAGGTTAATCTTCCACAGCTTTGACTGCAATATTCCCTTAACCAAATCTTCCCAACAGAAAGTCTTCCTAAAAACAAAACGCCAACATATTAATGTACTGAATCTCGTCAACTATTTCTTATTTGAAAAGCACTAACTGTCGAGTTCAGTTTGAACAAACATCCTCTGCCAGTTATCAAAATGCCACAAGCTGAACGACAACCACTATTTACATTCATATTCATTGCAGCCTAAGAATGAGAGGTGGTATCCTTGAGGGTCTATAAAATGGTCAAGGGATTGACCAAGTAGAGGCAGAGAAGATGATTCAATCTACAATGAGTCGTCCTAAGTTTACAATGAAGGGAAAGTTGGAGGAATTACTTCTCTCAGAAGATGGTGAACCTGGGGAATTCCCTATCTCAGAACACTGTGGATTCTGGGACATTAAGTAAATTTACTTAAGAGACACACAGACTTTTAATCAGTAATGGGTTGAAGAGTTAAGGAGGGCTGGCAGGAAAGTGGTGTTCAGGCCAAGATGAGATTCACAATCAAGCTGCCTAAATTTTAAACATGAACACTTCTTAATAGTTCACTCGATCCTAACGAAATATTTTGTGCGAAACAAATCACATAATACATAGTTATTCAGAGAACAAAACAAGTTTGTTCATTGAAGAACCCAGAGGAAAAGGTGATGAAACAATTTGAGTTTGATATACCTCAATCATCATTTCAAGTGCATTCTCTGCATAAATTCTCCTTTTCCTCCTCGAAGTGTTCAACTTCTTGAATAATTGAGAGAATGAAGTCACAGTTGTACAATACATAAATCAGACCCTTCAGTCCAACTTGCCCATGCTGACCAGATATCCTAAATTAATCTCGTTCCATTTGCCAGCATTTGTTCCATATCCATCTTAGACCATAAGACATAGGAGTGGAAGTAAGGCCATTCGGCCCATCGAGTCCACTCCGCCACTCAATCATGGCTGATGGGCATTTCAACTCCACTTACCAGCGTTCTCCCCGTAGCCCTTAATTCCTCGAGGCAACAAGAATCTATCAATCTTAAACACTTTCTACTGATTATCAGTTTATTTTACTTTATCAGCACTTGAAATACTGACATTTTTTCTCCTAACATTGGTGAATGAAAACATAACTTCATTCATCCAAATTAATTTTGTAATCTTTCTAAAACAAACAAGTGAGAACAACATATAGCTGAGTGCAAACCAAAATACTGCAGTTGCACGATATCTGGGAACACTCTAAAGGTGAGGCACAGATACTTTGGTGTAACCTGCAGTCTGGCCAAATTGCAGCGAAATGCTGTTCAATTTTATCTGCAAACTATTGAATAAAATCCTCCTTGCACAATAATCAGCAGCATTTTGGGATGTCATTTTTAAAATATATTATTATCAAAGTTACTCACAATTAAGAGTGATCACTTGACGCTGTCTGCATAACACAGTACGAAAATGAATTAACAGTAAAAAACACAATAACCCACATTCCGAGTCACAAATTCATTGATGTTGCATGGGTCCAGCATTTATAAGTAATTGATTTTCAAAAATAACTACAGATACATTTAGTAACTATATTGGAGTACACTCAAGTTTCTTCCTGAACAGTGACAGTATTGGACAGAGTCCGCATGGATTTAAGAGAGGGGAATCATACTTAGCAAATCTCCTGAAAGAATCCACAGAGTCAAATATTAAAGTAAGAAATTGCAGGACAGTTAGAAAAGCTTATCATTAAACATGGTCGACTGGGTTTTGTGAAAGAGAAACTATATTTGACAAATTTGCGACAGTTCATTGAGGAGATAACAAGCAGTGCTGATAAAGGGCAATCCAATGATGTCCAGTATTTGGATTTTAAAAATGCATGTGATAATGTGCTGCATAAAAGTTAATTGCACAATTTAGGAGCTCATGGTATCAGTGTAATGTATTAGCATGGATTGAGAATTGGTTCACCACGCTGGCTGTTGCTGAGTCCACACTTGCAGTACTGTATACAATGTTAGCTCCCATATTTAATAAAGGATAAACCAATATCGGAGACCATTCAAAAAAGAGTCACTTAGCTGCTTCGAGCATGAAAGGGTTGACCTATCAAGAATAGATAAGCAGGGGTGATCTTATGGAAACAAGATTCTGAGGAGCTTGACGGGGTGGATGTTGACTAGATCTTCTAGCGCCAGTGAAGTCTTAAACTAGGGGACATTACAGAGGGGAACATTCATTTTAGAAAAATTAAAGATTTTTTTTCTCTCAGTGAATGGCAAGAATTTTCTCACACAAACAAATGTGAAAGTTAAATGTGGGAGGGGAATGGTTGGGTTACTCTTCGGAGGGTTGTTCTGGCTTGTTGGGCTGAAGGGCCTGTTTCCACACAGTAGGGAATCTGTGATTCTATCTCAAATTATTTTAAAAGAGGGCAGATAGATCTTTGAAATATTGGGCAGTTGAGGGCTATGCGGATCAAGCAGAAAAGAGGTGTTGAGGTCTGGGTTGGCCCAGCCATGATCTGATAGAATGGGGGAACAAGCTGAAGGTGATGCATTGCCTACTCCTGCTCCGATTCCTTGAGGCTCTATATCATGTTTTTCTTGTCTCCAAAGAAGAGTGTGATACAATGTGCTAAAGATCTCAGATGTTGTGAAAATGGGGTGTTTATGTACTGATTCAGATGGCATTGATTCATCAATCACAGCTATACAGTCATGAGTAGGAAGGCAATGCCCTCCATGAATAAAGGAAATCTACTGCAGAGCTCATTCTTATCCGCAGGAACATGACCCAACATCTCAGCAAAAGCAGGACATACTGCGCATGCTCCAGCCAACAAAGGGACCCCGGGTGATTGATGTCAGCACCGGACCAATGAAAGGACAGTGGGCGCAACTGGAGATCCGAGCAGGAGGTCGGTCCTCCAACCAATCAAAGTGAATGAAGGGCGGAGCTAAACTGAACCACGTGATCACTCTCGCGCGCGGCGCAGAGTCGCTGTAATGAATGCTCGGGAAGTTATGGAGAGGAAGAATACGGTAAGGAAAGAAATAAACAGGGAAACGGGAGAAACACTGTGTTGCTATGAGCGGAGAGGTTTTACAAACAAATTGTGCTCGTCGGAAAACACAAGTTTGATCGTTCCAGTCTCGTGTTTGCAGTAAATGGGGAATTGCCTCAGCGGCCGCAGGCCTGAGTGAGCGCCGCCATCTTTATTCGGGACAACGATTCACTGGACACGTGAGGGGCCGCCATCTTTGTAGGGGGCACGGTGCAGCCTATCTCTGGTACAGAGTCATTGTGATGACAGCAGCCAATCCTGCTCTGATTCACCTCTGGGCTCCCTCAGGGCCACTTTGTCAATGTCTAGCTTCATCAGTCTCCAACCATGGGTGTATGTTTGGTCTGTTTAGTACTGTATTATTACTTTTGCAGACCCTTTGTAAATGAGTTTTTCACTGCGGCCCAGCCCCTGACCATGTGTTGCTCTATTATCAGATTACTTTTTTCTTGAATATTTTTGACAGTCAAGAATTCCTTTTTCCAATAAGCAAGTGTATTTTCCTTCCATTTCTGACTATCAAATTCTGCACCATTTTCATTCCCTTTAATCCGTTTTCCACTCCCTGAAACATCATGTGTATTTCTCCTTCCACAGATCCTAGTGATTAATGCCAAAGCCCTGTTGCCTGTGGAGAGGGTGATGCTTGACTTTATTGTACAGCTGCAGTTTGTGTAGTGAAGGTGCTCCCACAATGTGGTTGGGTAAGAGACATTACAGATTATTCATTACAGAAACAGTGATGATTTGAAGATAATGTCCAAATCAAGAACTTTGTAGTTTTATCATCATTCTTATAATTTCACAAAAATACGATTGAGAACTTTAGATATAAGGCCAGATATAGAGATATTTGGTCAAGTGTCCAAAACAGTTGCCACAAAGCAGATTTTGAGGGATGTCTTAACGGTGGGAAGCAGATCTGTGAGGTTTTGTCTGCAAATTCCAGTTTGTGCTTTGGCAACTGGAGAATCAGCCACACAGTTGAAGTAACGAATTAACAAGTCGTTGGGAATCTAAAAGAAAATGGGTTGTCGAGGATTCAAAGGATGTGTGGTGCAGGGAGCTAGGGATGATCACAGCCAGGAATCAAATCAAGAATGAGAATTTTAAATTGTTGTTGCTTATGACTAGGATCCTTTTGACAGATGAACATGTTTAGGGAGAAGTGAGCACGTGGGCAACACAGCTTTCAATTTTTCTTGTCGATTATAGGAAGGTTGAATTTGGGAGGCTGGCCAGGAGTGTGTTTGGATAATTAAGTCTGGAGGTTACATACAATAGATGATAGTTTGAGTATATGAGCTGAGGTGAGGGTGGAATCAGATAGAAATAATAGTGTTGGAGTGGGACTGAGCTGTAACTCTCACCTCGCCTCTGGGATCCAGCTGGTTGTCAGGTTGTGAATCAGGCGGTAACACAATCGGGAGCTGAGTGGCCCTGGTGGAGCTTAAAATGAGTGTCGCTGAGCTGGCTGTTGCTGAGCAGCTGCTGCTTGATAGCCCCGTTGATAACATCTTCCATCACTTTACTGTTGATCGAGTGTGGACTGACAGAGGGAAATTTCCTGGGTTGGATTTGCCCTGTGTTTTTGTGTTGTACATGCCTGAGCAATGTTCCGCATTGTCAGTAGAAGCCAGTGCTGGAGCGGTACGTGGTTTGGTGGGTGGCAAGTTCTGGAGCACAAACTATCAGTATTATTGCCCGAATGTTAGCAGGACCCATAGCCTTTACACTACTTAACCATTTCTCGGTATTATTCAAACTAAATTGAACTGCCTTAAAGCTCACATCTGTGACGTTAGGAACCACTGGAGAAGGCTGAGATGGATCATCCCACCCTGTATCTGGCTGAAAATTTCTGCGAAGCTGTCATCTTATCTTTTGCATGGATGTGTGAAACCCCTCCATCAGTAAGGGTGGGGATATCTGTGGTGCTTCCTGCAACGTGTTGTTTAATTGTCTATTACCATTCACAACTGGGTGTGGCAGAACTGCAGAGCTCTGATCTGATCCATTGGATGTAGGATCACTTAGCTCTGTTGCTTGCTGCTGATGCTGTTTGATGTTGCAGATGGTCCTGCTTGGTAGCTTCACCAGGTTGGCACTTCATTTTTAGGTATCCCTGGTGCTGCTCATGGCATGCCTTCCTTTCCTGTCCATTGTGATGGGTGAGTGCGGGATGTACAAACCCATGAGATTGCAGATTGTGCTTGAGTACAGTTCTGTTGCTGTTGTTATCCCACAGTGCCTCAGAGGGATCCAGTTTGAGTTCCTACATCTGTCCCATTTAGCACAGTGATAGTACCACTCAGCACAAGGGAAGTTTTTCTCAACTTTAAGGCGAGGCTTTGTCTCCAAAAAGACTGTGGGATGGTCACTCTTACCGATACTGTCATGAACAGATACATTTGCAGCTGGTAGATTCATACTGATAAGATCTAGTATGTTTTTCCCACTTGCAGGTTCCGTTACCGCCTGCTGCAAACTCAGTTGAGCAGCTATGTCCTTGAGGACCCGAACACCTCAGTCAGTAATCCTGCAGCTGAGCTACTCTTGGTAGAGGACATTGAAATCCTGTACTCGGGGAGTACACTTGTCACCATTTTATTGCCTCAGTCCTTCCTCCAAGTGTTATTCAACATGGAGGAACACTGATTCATCAGCCGAGGGTGCACGGTACGTGGTAATCAGCAGGAACCATGAGACTTCCTGGTGTCCAAAGTCAATGCTGAGTACTCCCAGGGCAAATGGTTCCTGTGTGTACACCACTGTGCCATCGCCTCTGCCTGGTCTGTCCTGCTGGTGGGACAGGACATATCCAGAGATTTCAGGAGAAAGAGAAGACTGCAGATGCTGGAGATCAGAGTCGAGAGTGTGGTGCTGGAAAAGCACAGCAGCTCAGGCTGATGAAGGGCTTAGGCTCGAAACGTCGATTCTCCTTCTCCTCGGATACTGCCTGACCTGTTGTGCTTTTCCATCATCAGACTCTCGATATCTAGGGATGGTGATGGTGGTGTCTGGCCATTATCTGTAAGGGATGACTCTGTGAGTATGACTATGTCAGGCTGTTCTTTGACTAGTCTGTGAAACAGCTCGCCACGTTTTGGCACAAAACAACCAGATGTTAGTGAGCAGGATGTTGCAGAGTCGAGAGGGCTGATTCTGTGGTTGTATTTCCTAATGCCTTGTTAGATGCCAAGTGCTCCATCCAGTTTCATTCCTTTGTAGATACTTTGCAGTGATTACTACAGTGAGGAGCTTGTTAGGCGACTGTCAGGTTGGCAGGATCGTTTTTGCCATTGACAATGGTTCCATGGAGATCAGGAGATTCCTAATTCCAGTTATTTTTTTCTTGAATTCAGGTTCCACCATCTGACAAGCTGGGATTCAAATAGTGACTTCAGTTGTACATTTTAATATTCTGGATAAAAGTTAAATACATTAGGTTTGTTCACTCATTTTAAATATTACGAACCCTGGTTTTGTTTCTTTGTAAAACACTGTCCATCATCCTGTCTCCTTCATCCTTCCCTCCAATAACAAGAGCAAGAAACACATTGAGTTTCTCTGTCACTAAGTCTGAGACAATCCGACCAGCTGCCTCTGTTGCTTCCCTCCCTCCCACTCGCCCACCGAGACAAACTGCCTCACATGGTGTTCCTGATTTATGTCCCAACTTGCATCGTTCTCCAGTCTCTTGCTAAGTCTTATCAGAGCTCATCTTGATCTTTTACTAGTCTCGCTAAACTACAGATATTCCAATTCTGTTTCCTCCTCCTCATCATCACTCCCCGTCGCCAATTCACAGGTATTGTTCCTTGTTCTGTCTGTCTGTCTTTCCTGGTTATGTCCTTCTCATTCATTCTGCAAGAAAAAAACAGCATTTGACCTCACCATCATTTGTAAATCCTGCTCCATCTCTACTCTCCCTTTCCTTTCTGAATTCCTTGTATGTGGTGTCCCTCCAGGATCACTCCTTGGTCCCTCCTGTATCTCACCGACATACTGCCAGGAGGTGACATCGTCCAAAAGCGCTGTGTTAGGTTTCACATGTACACTGACAATGTCAAGCTCTCTGTCCCCATCATCCCTCTCCATTGCTCCACTGTTACTCAGTTATCAAACTGTTTATCACACTCCCACTACTCAGTTAGCTGCAATTTCCTCCAATGAAACATTGCAATGGTTAAACCCATTGCCTTCAGTTGCTATTACAAATTCCTTTCCCTCACTGCTGAGCCCCTCTCTCTCCTGGGTGCAGTCTGAGATAGAACGAGACTCTTCACAACATCGCTGTCATATCTGTAACCCCAAGGTGATTTTGTGATCACACATCTACACAAACACAAACAGGAGTTCCAATCTCTTAAACGTTGCTTGTCTCCACCTCACCCCAGCTCCATTGCTACTGAAAATCCTTACCTGTGTCTGTGTTGCCTTAAACTTGATGAATCTGAAACAGAACCCTTGATTTTGTGACTGACCTAGAATCTGCGAGCTTTCTGTGTTTCCTGCACAATTACCCCTGGTCCCTTTGTGGTGCAGTTTTCTACAGTTTCCACCATTTAAATAGCACTCTGTTCTTTTATTATCTCCTCTAAAATGACCAACTTCCCATTTTCCCAAATTCATACTCCATCTGACAACTTGTTGCCCCCTTCTCCTGTGCATCTCTCACTCTTCTCAATCCTCTTTGAACTTTACCGTTACGCCTTTTCTCGGAGTTCCCCCCCCCATCCCATCATTCTTCTAAACATTTACTGGGAGCACTGGGCAGTGGGAAGCATGCAAAGTTCCTCTGTTTTTAGAGATATTCTATGGGAGGAGCTTGCTGCCCATTGGTCAGAATGGAGGCAACTTGCCCATCGAACTGCATGAGCCTTTCACACCCCGTGTCTTATTGATGAGGCACAGCGGCAGCACAGAAGGAAAACGAAAGAAGCAAATCCTGCTCTCCACATCTCACTGACTCTTGGAAAATTCTGTCCCATGTGTCAAAGATCTGTCCTGTTCAGTCACATGAAGTCCCAAGGTGGAAACTCCTAGAAGCACACATAGATTTCCCTCTGAACTGACTGCTGATCTCCACAAGGGGTGATGTGTCCAGTCATCCTGGGCCAGGAGGAGGGGATGGTGTGAGTTTCTAACCTGAACTGACAGTGATGGATTTTATAAACTTGTATTACAGGATGCTACAGGTGGACATTCAGATGGTAATTTCAGTCATTATAATACCAAACTCTGATTGAATTAGTCAGTTCATCAGGACTTGGATATTCGCATTGTGTGTGAGTATTGTATTCCATCTGAATCCCATTTGCTGCATAAAAGTTCTCCTTTGAATCTTCCCAAACCTTTAATATGTGTCCTGTACTCCTTGTATAATGAGCTGATGGGTGTAAGGTTTGTTATTACACAGGTAACTTTTCTAAACCCCTTTGTCACAGCTCCTCTCAATTGCCTCTGCGACAAAGAGAACAACCTCAGTTTCCCCAAACCCCTGATTCCCCAGTGTCTGTTTGCTCTCTATAAGGCACACATCAGGAATGTGTTGGAACATTCTCCACTTGCCTGCATCAGTGCAGCCCCCAACAATATTAATGAAAGTGAACATCCTCCAGGACAAAGCACTGTGCCTGAGTGGTGTCCCATCCACCAACGTCAGCATTCCCTCTCCCCCCCCCCACCACCCCAGAGACACAGTGGCATCACTGTGTAAAAGGTAAAGACAGCATTGTCCTCCCAGACCATAGGGCTGCTCTCTCATTAGGGAGGGAACTGGAGCCCATGGAAGAAACCCATGCAGACACTGGAAGAATGTGCAACTTCCACAGAGACAGTTGTCTAAAGCTGGAATCGAACCTGGGGCCCTGGCAGCAGTGCTAGTCACTGAGCCACTGTGCCACCCTAAAGTTGTAATTTGATTCACAACTACCACTTCCTCTGATAGGTCATTCCACACATAAACCATTATCTGAACAATTTTTTTTATAAAAGTTCCCGAACACCTTTTTAAAGCCGTTCTGCTGTCACCTTAAAAGGTATGTACTCAGTCTTGAATCGCATCCCTTCCTGGTAAGGACACCTGCTATTCATATTACTGATACCACCCCTCCATGATTTGAGAAACGTCTAGTAAGGTCAGTCCTCAGCCTCCTGCGCGCCAGTGAAAGAAGTCGCAGCCTATCCAGCATCTGCTTATAATTCAAACTATTCATTCCGATCAACATCCTGGTAAATCTCTTCTGAATCCGCTCCAACTGCATAATGTCCTCCCGATATCAGCATGACCAGAACTGGACACAGAATTCCAGAAAAGTCTCCAAAATAACGTCCCAACTCTTGTACTCAAAGGTCTGAGAAATGATGGCAAATGTGCCAAGCATCTTCTTAACCACCCTGTCTACATGTGACACATACTTGAAAGACCCGAACAGATCGGCCTCTTTGTTCCATATCGCTACTCGTGGCCATGTTTTTAATTAGTGTAACTCTGCCCTTGTTTGTTTTTTCAAGATGTAATATTTTGCATTTATTCCATTCCAAAAATCCTAAAAGAAAACCCTGAGCATTCAAGACAGTAGGAGGATATTTAAGAGGGAAATCAGGATGGCAAAATGGGGACATGAGCTAGCTTTGGCAAATAGGGTTATGAATAATCCCAAGGGTGTTTATAAATACATTAAGAACAAAAGGGTAACTCGAGAGAGAATAGGGCTCCTCAACGATCAGCAAGGTAGCCTATGCGTGGAGCCACAGGAGATGGGAGAGATACTAATTAAATATTTTGCATCAGTGTTTGCTGTGGAGAAGGACATGGGTAATATAGAATGTGGGGAAATAGATGTTGAATATGTCCATCTTACAGAGGAGGACGTGCTGGGTGTCTTGTAACCCGTACAGCTTGGTTAATCCCCAGCGCCTGATCAGGTGTACCCTAGATCTCTGGGAAGCTGGGAATGTGATTGCTGGGCCTCTTGCTGAGATATTTGTATCATTGATTATCACAAGTGACATGCTGAAAGACGAGAGGTTGTTTAACGTGGTGCCACTATTTAAAAAAGATGGTAAGGACAAGCCAGGGAACTATCGACCGGTGAGCCTGACATTGATGCTGGGCAAGTTGTTGGAGGGAATCCTGAGGAGCAAGATGCACGTGTATTCTGAAAAGCAAGGACTGATTAGTGATAGTCAGCATGACTATGTGCGTGGGAAATCATGTCTCACAAACTTGATTGAGTTATTTGAAGACTTATCAAAGAGGATTGATGAGGGCAGAGAAGTGGACATGATCTATGGAATTCAGTAAGGCTCTCGACAAGGTTCCCCATGGAAGACTGGTTAACGAGGTTAGATCTCATGAAATACACGAAGAACTTGCCATTTGGATACAGAACTGGTTCAAATGTAGAAAGCAGCGTGGTGGTGGAGGGTTGTTTTTCAGATTGGAGGCATGTGACCAGTGGAGTGCCGTAAGGATGAATGCTGGGTCCACTACGTTTCGTCATTTATTTGTATGATTTGGATATGAGCAGAGGAGGTATAGTTAGTAAGTTTGCAGATGACACCAAAATTGCAGGTATAGTGGACAGCGAAGAGGGTTACATCAGATTAAAACAGGATGTTGTTTAGGTGGGTGAGAAGTGGCAGATGGAGTTTAATTGAGATAAATGTGACGTGCTGCATTTTGGTAAAGCAAATCTTAACAGTACTGATACACTTAGTGACAAATTCCTAGGTAGTGTTAATGAACAATGATATCTTGCAGTGCAGGTTCATATTTCCTTGAACGCAGAGTTGCAGGTAGATAGGATATTGAAGAAAGTGTTTGGAATACATTCCTTTATTGATCAGAGCATTGAGTATAGAAGTTGGAAGGTCATGTACAGGATACTGGTTAAGCCTCTTGAAATATTGTGTGCAATTCTGTTCTCTGTCAATCGGAAGGATGTTGTGAAACTTGAAAAGGTTCATGAAAGATTTACAAGGATATTGCCAGGGTTTGAGCTGCAGGAAGAGAGCAAAAAGGCTGCGGCTTTCTTTCCCTGGAGCATCAGAGACTGAGGGGTGACCTCCATAGAGGTTTATAAAATCATTAGTAGCATGGATAGGGTAAACAGGTAAGGTCTTTTCCCTGAGTAGGAAAATCCAGAAATAGAGAGCATAGGTTGAGGGTGAGAGGGAAAAGATATAAAAGGGAACTAAGGACCAACTTTTTCACGCAGAGAGGGTGCATGTATGGTGCATATAACTGCCAGATTAAGTGGTAGAGGCTGACAATTATAGCATTTTAAAGGCATTAGGATACTTGACATGAATGGGAAAGATTTAGAGGTATATGGCCCAGCTGCTGGCAAGAGGGATAAGATTAGGTTCGGATATCTGGTCGGCATGGACAAATTTGACCGAAGGTTCTGTTTAGTGCTCTTCATCTGTGACTCACAGCTCAGTGGGTTTCAGTCTCTTCAAAGATAAATCTTAGTCTGTGTTATTTGAGTAAAGCTACAACATTCAGTACAGCGACAGTTTATTTCTTTAAATACACATCTTATGATACACTTTGATTAAGTTTTTAAATATGAAATATTGGTACTAATTTATTCTATAGTCGTGTTTTGTAAAGCTGTAAGACTGGGTGCCTTTTTCTGGGTCTGTGGATTGTTAATGTGCAGAGATGGCCATTCGTGCAGTGGTGTGCTCTTCCTGTTGGATGTAGGAGATTAAGGAAAGTTTCAATGATCCTGATTGTCTGTTGCAGGAAGTGAGGATGCAAATCCTGTAGGATTTCATGGATCAGATGGAGCGATGGTTAAAGGTAATGAAGAACTTACAGGAGCCAGGGGGTGTGATAAGTGGCAGTTTCAGAAAGGTAGGAAAACTGCCAATCCAGTCAGGTAAATGGGTTTCCTCTCGGAAATGGAGGAGTGGAGGGCAAGTAGTGCAGGAGTGTCCTGTGGTTATTTCCATCTCAAACTATAGGAAGGATGTGGAAGCTTTAGAACGAGTGCAGAGGAGGTTTACCAGGATGTTGCCTTGGAATGGTAGGAAAATCTTATGAGGAAAGGCTGAGGCACTTGGGGCTGTTCTCATTGGAGAAGAGAAGGTTTAGGGGAGATCTGATAGAAGTGTATAAGATGATTAGGGGTTTAGATAGGGTAGATACTAAGAACCTTTTACCGCTAATGGAGTCAGGTGTTACTAGGGGACATAGCTTTACATTAAGGGGTGGTAGGTATAGGACAGATGTTAGGGGTAGATTCTTCACACAGCGGGTTGTGAGTTCATGGAATGCCCTGCCCGTATCAGTGGTGAACTCTCCTTCTTTATAGTCATTTAAGCGGGCATTGGATAGGCATTTGGAAGTTATTGGGCTAGTATAGGTTAGGTAGGATTCGGTTGGCGCAACATCGAGGGCCGAAGGGCCTGTACTGCGCTGTATCCTTCTATGTTCTATGTTCTATAAGTATCCTGTTTTGGAAAGCATCGGGGGTCACACTCTCAGGGGAATATCGCACTGACAGCTAAGTTACTCGTGTAATGGATCTAGTGTAATGTGAGGTATATCAGGTTCCACGCGATCGATGGTGATAGGTGGCTCTCTAGTCTGCAGCACAGACTGCAGTTTCTGTAGCTGACAGTGAGACATCAGAATGGGGCTGTGCCTCCCTACTGTCTGGGTGAAGGATGGCTCTGAGGGTTCAGAATATTCTGAAAGGGGAGAATGATCAGTGGGAGGTCGCTGCACATTGGTACCAATGACGTAAGAGAAAAGGATAAAGTCCTGATGAGAGAATATAGCAAATTAGCCTGGAGGATAATAAGCAGGTCCATGTGAGTAGTAATATCTGGATTACGCCCGGTGCCACATGCTAGTGAGAGTCGGAATAGCAGGGTAGAGCAGATGAATGCGTGGCCAAGGATCTGATACAGGGAAGAAGGATTCACAATTTTGGATCATGGGAATCTCTGCTGGGGTAGAATTGACGTGCATAAGAAGGATGGATTACACCTGAATTGGAAGGTGTCTGATATCCAAGCAGGGAGATTTGCTCGTGCTACTCGGGAGGCATTAAACTAGTGAGGCCGTGGGGGTAAACCTAAAGAGATAGTGAGAAAGGAGGTAAGTCTGAGGCTGGTACAGTTGAGAAGTTACACAGGCGAGGGCAAGGCACAGAATGAGGTAGGACTGACAAGGTACAATAGACATTAGGTGCAGGAATAGGCCATTCTGCCCTTTGAGTCAGCACCATTATTTATTATGATCATGGCTGATCGTCCACAATCAGTATCCTGTTCCTGTCTTATCTCTGTAACACTTGATTCCATTATCTTGAACAGCTCTATCCATCTCTTTCTTGAAACTATCCAGAGACTTGGCCTCCACTGCCTTCTGGGGCAGTGCATTCCATGTGTCCACTACTCTCTGGGTGAAGACGTTTCTCCTCAACTCTCTTCTAAATGGCCTCTCCCTTATTTTAAACTGTGTCCTCTGGTTCTGGACTCACCCATCCATGGAAACATGCTTCCTGCCTCCAGAGTGTCCAACCCTTTAATAATCTTGTAGGTCTTAATCAGATCCCCTCTCATTCTTCTCAACTCAAGTGTACACAAGCTCAATCGCTCCAATCTTTCAACATATGATCATTCCGCCATTCCGGGAATTGACGTCGTGAACCTACCCAACACTCCCTCGATAGCCACAATACTCTTCCTCAAATGTGGAGACCAAAACTGCACACAATACTCCAGGTGCGGTCTTACCAGGCCCTGAATAGCTGGAGAAGGACCTCTTTGCTCCTATACTCAATTCCTGTTGTTATGAGGGCCAGCATGCAGTGAGCTTTCTCACGACCTGCTGTACCTGCATGCTTGCTTTCATTGACTGATGTACAAGAATACCTAGATCTCGTTGTACTTCCCCTTTACCAAACTTGACTCCTTTTAGATAGTAATCTGCCTTCCTGTTCTTGCTTCCAAAGTGGATAACCACACATTTATCCACATTAAACTGAGTCTACTATGCATCTGTCCACTCACCTAGCCTGTCCAAGTTAACCTGTATTCTCATAACATCCTCCTCACATTTCACCCTGCCATCCAGCTTTGTGTCATCAGCAAATTTGCTAATATTACTTTTAAGATGTTCATCTATATTATTAATGTATATTGTAAACAGCTGCGGTCCCAGCACCGAACCTTGTGGTATCTCACTAGTCACTGCCTGCCATTCCGAAAGGAAGCATTTATCACTACTCTTTGCTTCCTGTCAGCCAGCCAATTTTCAATCCAAGTCAGTATATTCCCCTTTGTAAATCCATGCTGACTCTGACGAATCCTATTACTGCTATCCAAATTAGCCATAATTTCATCTTTTATAATTGACTCCAGCATCTTTCTCACCACTGACATCAGGCTAACCGGTCTATAATTCCTTGTTTTGTCTCTTCCCACCTTTCTTGAAAAGTGGGTCAACATTAGCCCCCCTCCAATCTGACTCTGCATCTCCTGATTCTGTGAATCCCCCTTCGCAAGGGGCTGAACATCATCCCTCACCAACAGGGCCATCCCACCCCCCTGCCCATCAGACTGTCCTTTTGATAGCACTGCACTGCATGTATTTCAATGCAAGAGGTTTTACAGGGAAAGCAGATGAGCTTCAGATATGGTTTTGGACATGGGACTGGGACATAGTGGGTATTACAAAAACATGGCTTAGGTTGGAAAGGACAGGCAGCTTAATGTTCCAGGGAATAGATGTAAGTGGAGGGATAGAAAGGGGGATAAGAGAGAAGGTGGAATGGTGTTTTGGATTAGGGATAACATTATTGTAGTGTTAGGGAGGATATTCATGGGGGTTCGTCCATTGAAATTACTTGGGTGGAACTGGAAAATAAGAACAGGATGATCACCTTATTGAGGTTGTCTGTGTGGGTTTTGTCCGGGTGCTCTGGTTTCCTCCCACAGTCCAGAGATGTGCAGATTGGGTGGATAATCCAGGCTGAATTGCCCATTTTGTTCAGGGATGGACAGGCTAGATGGATTGGCCATGGGAAATGCAGCCTTACAGGGGTAAGGTAGGAGGCTCTGAGGGTCAGTGTGGATGTGATGGGCCGAATGGCCTGCTTCCACACTTGGGATTCTCTGACGATAATTCTACTATTTTAAAATATTTGTAGAAAATCATCGACCAGATCTTAAAGTTGGTGTTCAAAGTTGGACAAAGGTGAATTTTGACGGTACAAGGCGAGAACATTCAATATTTCTTTGCAACCCCCAGGTAAAGGGACTCCTGGAAAGTGGGAACATAAGAACAGAAGGAATAGGAGCAGGAGTAGGCCATCTGGTCCCTCAAGCCTGCCCTGCCATTCAATAAGATCAGGGCTGATCTTTTCATGGCCTCAGCTCCACTTTCCTGCTCTCTCACCATAACACTTAATTCCTTTCCTGTTTGCAAATCTACATTTTGCCTTAAAGACATTCAAGTTGATAACCTCAACTGCTGCACTCAGCAAGGAATTCCACAGATTCATAATCCTTCAGCTGATGAAGTTCTTCCACAACTCTGTCCTAAATCAGATACCCCCTCATTTTGACGCTATGCTCTCTAGATTGACCCCCCCATGAAAACAACCTCCCTGCTTCTATCTTATCCAATCCCTTCTTAATTTTAGTTTTTCCAATACAACCTCCCATTCTCCTAAATTGCAACAAGTATAGTCTCAGACTATTCAATCTCTCCACATACAGCAAACTTCTCAACTCCTGACTCAAACTAGTGACCCTCCTCTGCACCCCCTCTGTCACTACATTCTTGCTGAAGTAAGGAGATGAAACCTGTGCGCAGTACTCCAGGTGTGGCCTCACCAGCACCCTGTACAGCTGCAGCTTAACCATCCCTCTAGCAAGGAAGGACAATAGACCCTTCACCATCTCTTTAATCCCCTGTGATGCATTCCATCATGGCCAGGAGACCCATGTACTTTTGGGCTGTTATCTTTCCCAACACTACCTCTTTACTGAGAATGACTGTTTCCATGTCCTTATATGCTATTGCCTCCATTGGCCTGTGAAAATGAGACAACAAGAGAACATAGACAGTATGTTCCTGTTAAGGCCAAGTCTGGTAGGTGTAGAGAATGCTGTGTGTCTAGAGAAATTGAGGGACTGGTCAAAACGATGAAGGGTGGATATGGCAGGTACAGCTGGGTTTGAGTGAATCCCTCGGAGTATAGGGGCAGTAGGAGTACACCTGAGCGAAAACAGGAGGGCAAAAAGGATACATGAGATAACTTTGGGGAAAGAGGTTTATGGACAATCCAAAGAGATTCTGCAAAACACTAAGGACAAAAGAGTAACCAGGCAGAGAATAGGGACCCTCAAAGATCAACAAGGCTGTGTATGGAACCACAGAAGGTGGGAGAGATACTATCCGAGGATTTCATGTCAGCTTTTACTAAAAGAGGATATGGAAGCTAGAGACTTTGGAGAAATAATTAGTGATAACTTGACAACTGTCCATTCAACAGAGGTGATTGTATTGGATGTCTTATACAGAAAGCTGAGTAAATCTTTGGGAACTAATCAGGTGTATCCTAAATCTTTGTGGGAAGTTAGGAAAGTGATGGCCGGGCCTCTCGCTGATATATTCCTATCACCGATAGCCACAGGTGAGGTGCTGCAAGACAGGAGCCATTATTTGAGAAAGGTGATGAGGAAAGGCCAGGGAACAATACACCGGTGAGCCTGAAGTTAGTGGCAGACAAGGTGTTGGAAGGAATTCTGAAGGACACGTTTATATGTAATTGGAAAGGTAAGATGTGATTAGGGATAGTCAGCATGGCTTTGTACATAAATCACTAACTTGGACTTCAGAAAGACATTCAAAAAGGTTCCACATAACAGACTGATTAGCAAGTTAGACGCCATGGGATACAGAGAGAACCAGCTATTTGGATACAAATTGGCTGGAAGGTTGGAGACGGAGGGTAGTGCTTTTCGGACTGGAGGCCTATGATGAGCAATATGGTGTAAGGATCAGTGCTGGGTCCACTGCTTTTCATCGTTTATATCAATGTTTCTATGTGAATATATGAGGTATAGTTAGTAGGTTTAGAGTAGACATCAAAATTGGAGGTGCACTGGACAGCGAAGAATGTTACCTCAGAGTACAATGGGACTTCAATCAAATGGGCTGAGGATTGTCAGATCGAGTTTATTTCAGATAAATGTGAGGTGCTCCATTTTGGAAAAGCAAAACAGGGCAGGAATTATACACTTAATGGGAAGGTCCTGGGGAGTGTTGCTGAACAAAGAGACCTTGGAGTGCAGGTTCATAGTTCCTTGAAAGTGGAATCATAGGCAGGGTAATGAAGAAGGTGTTTGGTGTAATTGCCTTTACTCGTCAGTACATTGAGTAGTGGAGTTGGGCCGTCATTTTGTGGCTGCACAGCACATTGATTCAGCTTCTTCTGGAATTCTGCTTTCAGTCCTGGTCTCTCTGCTATCGGAATGATATTGTGAAACTTGAAAGGGTTCGGAAAAAATCCGAAAAGATGTTGCCAGTGTTGAGGGTTTGAGCTGTATAGATAAAGGGTGAATAGGCTGGGACTGTTTTTCCTGGAGCATCGGATACAATTGTGAGGGGCATGGATAGGGTGAAATCCCAAGGTCTTATTCCCAGGATATGTGAGTCCAAAGCTTGGGGGCACAGGCTTCAGGTGTGAGGGAAAAGATTTAAAAGGGATCTAAGGGGCAATGTTTCCAGCTGAACATGGTACGTGTATGAAATGAGCTGCCAGAGGAAGTGTGGAGGCTGATACAATTACCCAGTCATGCTTTTGAGATGTTGTAGGTGATTAGCATAAGTTTAGAAGGATATAGGCCATATGGGATGAGATTAATTTAGGATAACTGGTCGGCATGGACAAGTTGGATCGAAGGGTCTGTTTCTCTGCTGTACATTTTTATGGCACTACTAAAATTAAGATGAGTTTCTCTTTTATGGAGAGTTAGCAGAAGGTCAGATAATTCTCCTTGGAGCTGAGAAGGTTAGGCAGTGATTTCGACCAGGAGCAGATTTGTTTTCAGGATGTTTAATTTACAGAGAGTCAGAGGGAGAAATTATTAATGTCACAATTTTGAGTAACTACCTTCAGGTAACTGGCAAATAATGCAGGTTAAAAATGTGAAGATTATTTTGCTCACTAAGTTCTGAGCATCTGGAACAGCTGGATGCAGATTCAGTAGTTATTGTCAAAACAAATTTGGAATTTAACTTTTTTTAAGGAAGGATTTGTAGGGCTACAGACAAATGGGTGGTGAGTTGGGATAGACTGGCACCATCTCCAGAGGGGCCAGTACAGCTGAATAGCCCCAAACCCCTGTGCTCTGTGTTACTGCCCCATTCACTGTCAATGATGAAGGTCATCCCAGGGCAGAGTCCTAGAGACATACAGCATGGAATTAGACCCTTTAGTTGAACTGGTCCATGCAGACCAGATAGCACAACCTAATCTAGTCCCATTTGCCAACACTTGGCACGTATCCCTCTACACCCTTCCTATTCACATACCCATCCAGATGCCAAATGGTGTAATTGTACCAGCCTCCACCACTTTCCTAAACAGAAGATTCCATACACACCAATCTCTGTGTGAAAAAAGTTGCCTCTTGGGTCCCTTTTAAACCTTACCCCTCTCACCTTAAACCTACACCCTCCCATTCTAGACTCCCTCACCCAGGGCAAAGACCTTGTCTATTTTTCCCATCCATACTCCTCATGATTTTATAAAGCTCTATGAGGTTACTCCTCAGCATCCGACGCTCTTTGGAGGAGTCCACTCATGTCACAATGTGGCCCAGGTGATTGACAAGAGATTCAGACCACTAGGAGAATTGGCGTGATCCTCCAGCCAATGGGAGTGAATTGGGGTGGGTCCAGCAGGCCAACACGTGGCCATGAGCTGTGCAGGCGCAGTGTCACTGTGAGGGGGGACCTAGTGAGTGTGAAAGGAGTGGGAGAGACTGCAAAGTCTGGGGAAGAAATGGAGTTATTGTGGACTGGGAGAGTTTATAAACGCACGGTTTTAGGCTACTAGATCTGAATTAGAAATTCCTTGTAAATTAGAACCAAAAGAACTGCGGATGCTGTAAATCGCGCACAACAACCAGAAGGTACTGGAACATCTCAGCAGGTGTAGCAGCATCTGTGAAGAGAAATCAGAGTTAACGTTTTGGATCCACTGACCCTTCCTCAGAACTGATGTGTCTGAAAAGAAATGTTGGTTTATATGCAGAAGGTAGGGGTTATGGAGTAAATGATAGGTGGTGATAAAGTCCAAAGAAAGAGCTGGGAGCAGTTGGACTAAGGAGTGGATAATGATCTGGCTGGGGGAGGGAGAATAGCCGTTTATGGAGACTGTTAGTGGCTAACCATAGGTAATGTGTAATGGCACGCGGTGTGATAACAAGGCCTGGTGTGCGGGTTAAGAGGCTAGGGCGCTAGGACATTGGAGAGTTCAGGCACTAAAATTATTGTATTTGATACTGGGGCTAGAGGGGTGCAGGGTCCCCAAGTAGAAGATGAGGTGTTATTCTTCCAGCTTGCGTTAACATGTGGCGCTGGAAAAGCACAACAGGTCAGGCAGCATCTCAGGAGCAAGAGAATTGAAGTTTTGGACATACTCCTTGCATCAGGAATGCCAGGATTGGCGGTGTAGTAAGAGAGCAGAGAAATAACATGAGGGATGTGTGGGGTTGTTGGGGAGGGAGCTAGGAAGGCAATAGGTAGATGTGGGTGGATGGTAATGGAGAGAGGGTGGAGTGGATAATTGGAAAGGAAGATGGACAGGTGGGATAGTTCAAGATGGTGGTGTCAAATTGGACGGTTGTTTCTGGGATAAGGCAGGGGAGGGGAGATGAGGAAACCTTGATTCTGTGGTTAAAGGGTCCCAATGTGGAAGATGAGGTTTTCTTTCTCCAGGCGTCGGGTGACTGGGATTTGGTGGTGGAGGTGGCCCAGGACTTGCATGTCCTTGGCGGAGTGGGGAGGGAAGTTGCAGTGGTCGGCCACAGGATGGTGGGGTTGGTTGGTGCATGTGTCCCAGAAATGTTCCCTGAAACATTCCGCAAGTTGGTGTCCTGACTCCCCAGTGGAGAGGAGACCATTTCGAAAGCCAAGGCCAAAAGAGGTGAGGTGTTCGGATGTGCAGGAAAATCTCTGCTGGATGTGGAAGGGTCATTTGGAGGTGAGGGGGGAGGTGTGGGCATAGGTTTTACAACCTCTTGCATTGGCAAGTGAAAGGGCTGGGAGTGGAGGGTGGGTTGGTGGGGACCATGGATCTGACCAGGAATTAACAGGAAATGGTCTCTGTGGAATGCTGAAAGGAATGGGGAGGGAAAAAGTCTCTGGTGGGATCTTATTGTAGGTGGTGGAAATGGTGGAGGAGGATGCCTTGTATCGGGGTGGAAGGTGAGGACTGGGGCATCCTATCCTTGTTGCAGTTGGAGAGGTATGGCTCAATGGCAGATGTGCGGGAAGTGGTGGAGATACACTGGATGGTATTGTTGACCACGTGAGAGGGGGAAATTGCAGTCCTTGAAATACGGGGCGTTTTGTTATGTTCTGGAGTGTTCTGCCAGCTTGCACCAAGCTTCACTGGTACACTGCAGTAAGCATGAGATAGAGATGTTGGCCCGGGAATAGACTCGTGTGTTAAAAGTGACAGGCAACTGGAAGCTCGGGGTCTGTTTTGCAGCAGAACGTAGATCATCAGCTGCCATTTCCAGCACCTCCACTGAGATGATGCCAGACACAGGTTCCTGTCTCCTCCATTAACAGTTATGTACCCTCCCAGACAGACTGTTATCCACTCCTTTGTCTTTCCAAATGTTACTGTCTCTTTTGGGCTCCATCCCCACGTACTATTTACTCTTTTACCCCTATCTCCTGCAGTCCAAAGATATGCAGGTTCGGTGAATTGGCCAAGCTAAATTTTCCATAGTGTTCAGGGATGTATAGGTTAGGTGCAATATTTAGGAGAAATGAAGAATAATAGGATCGGAGAATGGGTTTGGTTGAGAAACTCTTCAGAGGGTGGGTGTGGACTTGTTGAGCCCAATGGCCTGTTTCCATAATGTAGGGACTCTAATTTTCCCAGCTGCTGCCGGTTCTGAGGAAGTGTCACTGGACCTAGAATGACCCTTGATGTGTGCAGGAGGAGGAATCGGGAAAGAGGAGTTGGATCCAGTTTAGACTGGGAGGGTTTAATTACACTCTGTACAGGTAGTTAGGCCTGAATTAGAAACTCTTGGTCCCACGTTTACAGCAAATGGGAGAATGGCTGTGGCCCTCAGGTGGTGATAGGTCCTGGGTTATGGCCACCATCTTTATTTGGGGCAAGCTACAGTGAGGCGCATGGGCATGTCCTCTTCCTGGGTGGGGGAGCGGTGATTTGAAGAGGAACATTTATACATCAAACACATACCAAGAGAAGTGGTAGCCTTCACTATTAATATTGCATTGACTGTGAGCTTTGTTTTGTGAATTCATTTTATAGGATATTAATTAAATTGAGACAGGGGTCTCAAAAGCAATTTTCTATCATCAGCAGGATATTCAGGATTTGAATACCATTGACATTTAACCGTGGAAGGAAAAAGATTTGTCTGTTCTGTCTGTGGGAACGTATCTTTTTTTTCGAGCAAAAAGCAGTAAGGTATTCAAATTTGTGGTTGGATCACCCTTTGGGTGTGTGCTCTGTTCTGGGCCCTGCAGCAGAGGAAGGAGCTATTGCCCTGAGAGGGATCACAGATTTATCCAAATTACACCTCGTCTCGTTATAGGAAATGTCAGATTTTGTCCCAGTCACCCACCTCATGATGTTAACCTGTAAACTCCTCATTTTCAATACACTGCAAATTTCTCATTAAAATTCCTAATGAACATCAAATTCCAGCACCTTTTCAGGTGGGATGTTCTAGGTTCTGCCAACTGTCTGTTCATCCAGAAACTGCTGAGGCCCATGTTGACTCTGGGGTTACAAAGGGCTGAATTGAAAAATGAGCTGCTGTCCCTGAGCTCCCATTGAGATGCATTGAAACAGGACAGGAGGCTGAGGGCAGTGTAGGTGTGAGCAGGCAATGACAATGACAGGGCTGCACTGTGAGGGCTGCTTGGCTCAATGAGAGTGTTCTGGAGTTGGGTGTAAACAGAGCGAGTGGAGACAGGGAGAAGGTGATATTCAGCTTCAATTTTAGTTCAGGCCATTCAGAAATTCACATGGTCCCAATGGGAACAGCCAGTTTGTAAGTGAAACCTGCTGAGTATTTTTAAAAAGATTTTAAAAGTATAAAATGTCAGCTTAAGTAAAGATTGGGGCTTTGGATTATAATGGAAATGTTTGAAGTGAAGAAAGGTTTCTCGCTCATTTAATTCCTCTTAATGGGAGTAACTAGCTGAATCTAGAGACACATTGTTAGAGGAGACCTCAGACCCGTGGGGTGCTCTTGCACAATGTGGGAAATAAGAAATACTTCCAGTGTCCCTGACGGGCTATGTGTGCAGGAGGTGTGTCCATCTGCAGCTACTGGGAAAATGCTTTTCAGACCTGGAGCTGAGAGTGGACTCACTGTGGAGCATCTGCAATACTGAGAATGTTATGGACAGCATGTTTAATGAGTTAGTCACACTGCAGGTGAGGGTTACACAGGCAGAAAGGGAATGGGTGACCATCAGATCAAGTAAAAGGCTCAGGAAGGAAGTGCAGACTCCCCAGTGATCATTTCCCTTCTCAGACATATATTGAGCACTGCTTGGGATTCTATAAGGGGGGAACAGGTGGGGTGGACTCTCAGGGGAAATCAGCAACAGCCAGGTTCATGACACCACAGAGAGCTCCGCTGCACAGAACGGGAGGAAGGAGAATGGCAGAGCTATAGTGACAGAGGATCCAGTAGTCAGGGACAGAGACAGGCGCGTCTGTGGCCACAGACATGCATCCAGGACAGTGGAATTGAATCCAGGTCCATTTATTAATAAGTGCACAGACCAATAAAAGTCAGCGTCCCAAATGCAACCTTCAGCACTTGATCACCCTGAAACTCTACTTTCCAGGGAGTGTGTACTTGTTCTGAGCCCTTCAGAGGGATTGAAGGGGATGGGGAGAAAACAGGAACAGGGTTGTGTTGTAGATCTACAAAATAACGGTCACCCTCCCCTCTCGGTCGCCCCCCTCAGTCTCCCACCCCCCATCCCCCATCGTACCTCCTCCCCACCGCAGGGAAAAGACCTTGTGTATTTACCCTCTCCATGCCCCTACTGATTTTATAAACCTCTATAAGGTCATCCATCAGCCTCTGACGTTCCAGGGAAAACGGTGTATTCAGCCTCTCCCTATAGCTCAAATCCTCCAACCCTGGCAACATGTTTGTAATACTTTTCTGACTCCTTTCAAGTTTCGCAATATTGTTCTGATAGGAAGGAGACCAGAATTGCACGCAATATTCCAAGCATGACCTAGCCAATATCCTGTACAGCCGCAATATGACCTCCCAACTTCTATACTCAATGCTCTGACCAGTAAATGAAAGAATACTAATCACCTTCTTCACTATCCTATCTACCTACGATTCTGCTTTCAAGGAGCTATGAACCTGCACTCCAAGGTCTCTTTGTTCAGCAGCACTCCCAAGGACCTTACCATGAAGGGTATACATCCTGCTAATATTTGCCTTTCCAAAATGCCCGCACCTCACATTTATCTAAATTAAACTCCATTTGCCAGTTCTCAGCACATTCAACCATCTGATTAAGATCCAGTTGTAATCTGAAGTAATTCTCTTCACTGTCCGCTACACCTCCAATTTTGGTGTCATCTTACTAAAAATACTTCCTGTGTTCACATCCAGATCAATTATATAAATTATGAAAATTAGTGGATCCAGCAACGAGCCTTTGTGACACACCACTGGTCACAGGTCTCCAGTCTGAAAAGCAAACTTCCACCACCACCCTCTGTATTCTACCTTTGAACAAGTTTTGTATCCAAATGGCTAGTTCTCCCTGCATTCCATGAGATCTAACTTGCTAACCAGTCTCCCATGGGGAACCTTGTTGAACACCTTACTGAAGGCCATGTAGATCATTTTCACTGCATTGCCCTCATCAATCCTCTTTGTTGTTACTTCAAATAAATTGACTCAAGTTCATGAGACGTGATTTCTCACATACAAAGCCGTTATTAATATCCAGGACTTAACTCTGTACATTGGGGTCTGCGTCACCCAGTTATGGGTGCTCATATTCTGGATAAAGTTCACGTACACCAGCTTTGTATTAGTGACTGTGTATTGAGTCTTGTTAATATCACCAACATAGGTGAGTTCCTTTTCAAAGTCAGTCCCTATATCTCTAACCCTGCGTCCATCTGCTCTGTCTCCTCCATCCCCACCGTACATAGTAAGTGGGAGGAGCTCATGGAGTTTCCATGTGAGTGAGATTGAGAAAATCTTCCCTTCTTTCCACTTGCCCACCAATAAATGGTGGCAGTGTTCTTACCTCTGGACCAGGAGGAGCGGGCTCAGAGTTGACTAACAGCATCTTTGAAGACGCTGATTTTAAAACGTGCCCAAGCCACCAGGCCATACTGTCTCCCAGCTGTCCCTGACTGAGCCTCCAAACAGAACCTTCCTGTAGTTTCTCTCCTGTCAGGCTCTCCCATTGCTCAGTTTGTCCAGGATCCCCTCCTGCTGCTGCACTGCTCCTGTCCCTCACTGACCTGTCCATCCCCCAGTGTCGTCCACATTCATTCATTGTTTACAATCCCATTGTCGCAGTCCTCAAGGTCCACCCTTTTGGGCAGCGGCAGCTGCTGTCAATCATCCAGGCTCCTGTGTGATCTGGAGCATGTGTTGTAGGAGGGGAGACCAGTGCATGGGTGCAGTGCTGGGCAATTTTTGGCGTATGTGCAGTTTGGGTCAGTGCCAGGGAGGCTGTGGGTGTGTGGGGTTAATCTGTTATTGGCAGTTCCTCCCTCTGAAAACAGGACCCAGGGGAATGGCCCCTCCTCTGGTATCCTGACGAGTGGTCAAAGTATCAATGGGGAATGCATTTTGCAGAAAGTTATCAGAACTCTTGTGAAGATTCAGGAATGTTATGGAAAGGGACAGGGGTGGGCCTGTAATTAGAGTTCTAATCGGTTTCATTTTAGTTCAACCAGATATGATTTGGCCAGTGTGTGCAGGAGGTTCTCATCAGAGGATCGGAGTGGGGGAAGTGAGTAAGAGGTTCCTGATTGGGGGAAAAAATCAATGTGGGTCTGACCAGGAAGGAAACCCTGAGAGGTGGGAGAGGATTCATCAACACCCGGGAGGCTCTGAGTCAGACTCATTGATTTGATTAGATTTCCTACAGTGTGGAAACAGTCCCTTCGGCACAACCAGTCCACACCGACCGTCCGAAAAGCAACTCACCCAGACTCATTTCCCTCTGACTAAAGCACCTAACAGTATGGGTCATTTACCATGGCTAATTCACCTGACCTGCACTGCTAGTCTTTGGATTGTGGGAGGAAACCGGAGCACCCGGAGGAAACCCACGCAGACACAGAGAGAATGAGCCCGAGGCTGTAATCGAACCTGGGACCCTAGTGCTGTGGGGCAGCACTGCCATCGTGCCACCCCTTTGTTTGGTTCATAGTCTGCAGGCATGTGCTACGAAACTGAATTCAAAGAGAGGAGAGAGTGTTAGAACTGGGAGTGGAGGGAAGGAGTGAGAGATTGGTTTGGATTTCAGTTCACAGGAGAGAGAAATTGAGAGACTGAGATTTAAAGCTTTGGGGGAACAAAGAAACTACAATTTAATACTATAATTATCTTATGAATTTCCATCCTGTGTTAACAATGGTGACCTGTTTTCTCTGTTGTAGGGTTCTGAAAGGGCAGATTTGTGAATGAGAAATTCAAATTGAACTTCCTGTTCGGTTTTGATAGTTACTTGATCCGTGCCAATCTGAATATCATTAGCCTTTTCATGTGGAAGGAAAGGTGTGTATTCTGTCCGTGAGCGAATATTTAAAATGTCAGTGTGTCTGTTAAAAAAAATACTGAGACACAGCCAAGTCCATATTAGTGTGGTGAGTGTGGAGAGAGATTTCATTTGCTTTTAAAAGTCTGAAAAAACATGGCACATTGCACAGCAACAATTAAGCTACAGATTTGTTTTGGACGAGGACAACTTTTAAATTAATCATGCAAACAAAAAGACACAAGGATACCTGCAGCATGGAAACGGGATTGTTGTAAATGAGTTAATTCTCGATCATGGTTTGTAATCTATTGGCGTTGTCAAGTCAGTTCCAATGCCCTGGGGGAAACACTGGAAATGTAATGAATGCAGTGTAGTTTCAGTTATTAAACTGTAAAAGATGCAGAAGAAATTTACAGGGGTCTGAGTTACAGGGAGAGGTTGGACAAGCGAAGTTGTTTTTAGTATAGAGCAATGGAAACAGAGGGGGGATGTTTTCTGGAAATGTGTAAGATCATGAGAGGCTTTGGTAAGGTGAATGCACTCAGTCTTTTTCCCAGGAAATCAAGGAGTGGAGGGCATCAGTTTAAGGTTAGAGGAGAAATTATGAAAGGGAACCTGAGGGGCAACTGTTTTACACAGAGGGTGGTATGTATATGGACTGAGCTGCCAGTGGAAGTGGTTGAGGTAGGTACATTAACGACATGTAAAAGACATTTGGACAAATACATGGATAGCAAAGGGTCAGAAGCAGATGGGCCAAGTGCAGGGAAATGGGGTTAGTGTGGATGGACATTCTGGTCGGCATGGGCCAGTTTGGGCCAAAGGGCCTGTCTCTGCTGCAGGACTCTGACTCCAAGTATATTTACTATTTATCCCGCTGTCTCTGGTAGCACCCTGGGATGTATTCCATCAGGGCAAAGAGACTTATCTACTTTTAGCTCCATTAGCTTGCCCAGCTCTAACGCTTTTGTGATAATGGTTGTTTCTAGGTCCTCACCTTCCTCAGTCTCCTTATCAATTACTGGCATGTTCTTCGTATCCACCGCTGTGAAGACTGACTGCTGTGTACTCATATTCCTAAACCCTGCTGGATAGCAATAACTACATTAGCAGAACTCTGAGAGGTCTTCTTTAAGTCTTTATTGATGAGATATGATAGCTACCTGGATAGTGTACGTGCGGAACACCTCCAGGCAACACCAGGTAATGCCCCACCTGTCTGATGTATGTCTCCCATTCTTATACCTTTGTGCTTTGTGGTTTTGAATGGACGCTGCCTCTCAGTATTATCTCCATGGCAATGGCAATTAAAAAGTCTAGTTGAGCTCAGCACTTTGTGGTTAAACCACATCCCCCCTCCCCCACATCCCTGTGGCTCAGTCAGGTATCTGACCGGCACTTCAGTTTCAGTGGGGCTGTCTGCCACGATTCTGTTGTGGAAGAGCTGGTGTTGGGGTGGGGTGGTCAACGTCAAAAACCACACATCACCAGGTTATAGTCCAACAGGTTTATTTGGAAGTACAAGCTTTTGGAGTGTGCTGTGATTTGTAACTTGATCAGGATTATCTCTATGGTAACAGTTAAGTACTTCAACAATTACAGAAGTCATATGATCCCCACACATATGTTCCCCTCTGGCAGTGTAAACTTTATCCCTGGGACTAGCTACTCATCACTTTTCTCCCCCAATCCCATCTAGCTTTCTGTTGATCTTTAAAGTTTCTCTAATCTCCTAGTTTCTCCTTGGTCTTTGCCAACTTGTATGCCTTCTATTTCAATTTGATAGACTCCCTTATTTCCTGAGCCACCCAGAACAGATTACTCCTTTTCCGACAGTCCTTCCATTTCACTGATATATACTTTTGCTGAGCAGTTTGAAAAAATCTTTGATATTCCTCCACTGCTTGTCAACTGTCCCACCCAAAAGTCTTTGCTTCCAGTCTACATTAGCCAACTCCTGCCTCATCCTATTGTAGTCTCCTTTATGTAAACACAGGATCTGGATTGGATTTAATCTTCCCGCTTTCCAACTGTATTCTAAATTCAACCATATTTATCACGTCTTTTATCAGATTACGAGGTGAGGTGATGTTACCTGGGTGTTTTGGTTTTCATTATCAGTGACCTTGGCTTTGTAATAAATTACAGAATAGGTATTCACAACAGAGTATTCTGGACGGTGTGAATGTACGACACATTCTAAAACCGTAAATCACTCTCTCCCCTCAATTCACATGGTCTGGAGATGCCGGTGTTGTACTGGGGTGTACAAAGTTAAAAATCACACAACACCAGGTTATAGTCCAACAAGTTTAATTGGAAGATAGTGTGCTACCAAACCTGTTAATTGGAAACACACTAGATTTCGGAGCGTTGCTCCTTTATCCTGATCCAAATAAACCTGTTGGACGATAACCTGTTGTGTGATTTTTAACTCATCTCAGTTTAAAATTGCAAAATCATTCTCTCCCACATGCTTCCTCACTATCTAAGTGTGGAATGCTAATCCACCTAACTATCCTGCTTTTTCCGAAAATCTCCTTTGGTGAAGGTGGTGAGTTTTGGATTCAGCTTTCCAGTTATTACCGGAAGAAGATAAGCACTGGGCACAGGAGAGGCAATGCAGCCCTTCGAACCAGCTCCACCATTTAATACGGTGATGATTGAGTCACCTCGGTCCCAGCTGGATTTTCCCCCCTGCTCTCTCTCACCCTTCATCTCATTGCAAATTCAACATCTGTATCTCTTCATTAAATTTGCTCAGTGTCCTGGCATTGATTGCATTTTGAATAGGGAATTTCACAGATTCACTGCACTTTGAGATAGGTATATTATTCTTCATGAGATTAGAATAGAATCCCTACAGTTCAGAAACAGGGTATTTGTCCATGGAGTCCACACCAACCCTATAATGAGCATCCCATTCAAACTCACCCATTCCCTGGATTTCCCATGGTTAATGCCTTAACCTGTACTGGCATGGACACTGGGAATTTAGCATAGCCAATCCACCTAGCCTGCACATCTTTGGACTGTGGGATGAAACTGGAACACCCAGAGGAAACTCTCACAGACACGGGGAGAACGTGTAAACTCCACACATTCTCCTCAGGCTGTAATCAAATCCAGGTCCCTGACTCTGTGAGTCAGCAGTGCTAACCATTGAGCCACCTCTGCTTAAAATCTGCTCCTCCTATGAACCTTCCAATCCCCCAGTTGGCTGAATCTCCATTCCTTACATCAGAAAATCAGGTTGTGGAAGCGCGTGTCTCAGTAAAACGCAATGACAGCCCACAGGTCCTGTCTGTCTGAATGGGAATCCTATACACAACACCCTCCAGCCTATACTTTTCATTCACATTCCAGAGACAGGGCTCCAGTGACTTCATGGGGACTACAACTCCCACCGTCCGTGTGGCAGGGACCACACGTGTGTGGGGAAACCCCGCACTGTACATGTACAGAATGTGGGCGGGTTTTGGAACATGTGCTTTGGGGAAGTATACTTTCCGGAAAGTATTTCACACTGTGATTGGCTGGAGGAGGAATGCATCTGCTTATAGTATAGATGTGTTGGGGGTCAAAGTGTCACCACTCCCATGTAGGACTACTCTCCATCCCCAATTCATTGCAATGGCGGGAATCAACTAATGGGGAACAAAGAAGGATCTGACCCATTCTCCCAGACTGAAGGTTCCTCTTCTGTCCAGGATCTGCCACCTCCCTTTCTGTTTCCTTTTGTTTCATTCTGCTGTTACATTATTGACTTGCAGCATCTGAAGGGAAAGGAAGTGAACCCAGAAAGGGTGCAGTCTAACCAGGACAGGAAGTGGTGGCATGGATCTGTTTATCAGTAACTCCATGAGAATGGGGACGGTGTACATTAGGGGTACCAGAGTCTGAATGATGGGACAGAGTAAGTGGGCTGGAGGGTTACAGCTTGGGGGGACGAAAGGGGAAAAAGATATTGTAGAGAAGCTAGAATTGTCTGCTCTGAATTTCTAACCTGTACGTATTCCTTAATACAGGGTGCTAGACGGTGAACGTTTGCAGACTGAAATCTCAAAATCATGTGCAAATTGTGATTAAGTTACCCAGCATGTGAAGAACCAAAGATAGAGAATCACTCAGCCAAAATCCTGCACACACTCCTCACAGCATTGTCGGCCTCTCTGCGCCAAATGGACTGTGAATTGTACAAGACAGCAGCTGACTTCCATCTTCTCAAGGGTAACTAGAGATAGGGAATAAATGCTGGCTGAGCCAGTGATGGCCATATCCTGGAAATGGATTGGTTGCTGAGCCCCAGTTGATGTTACTGCAGGATGACGAGGGATGCTGAGTGTATCTTTCAGGAGGCAGCACCATCACATTACCCCTGCCTACACCCACACAGTAACACCGCAACGTCACTGGAACAAAAGGCAGTAAAACCAAAGGAGGATTTAGATATAGTTCTTCGAGGTAAAGTCATGAAAGGGGATTGGAACACAGGAGGAACAGGAGACTGAGCTGAATGGTCAGCTGTTTCCCATTGAATGGTGGAGCGGGATTGAAAGGCTGAATGGTCTCCTCCTGCTGCTATCTCCCAGATATAGTCATGGGGCCCGGGTAGGAAGGAGTGGGCAGGGATTCTCCAGGAGATTGCACTTCCACAACAGGTTTCAGTGAGGGATGGCTTGATGGATTTTATTTAACATTTCTCTTTAACACGAGATTTGTAAATTTTGGTTTTAAAATCTTGTCAAAGTTATTTGAACAGCAAATAAAATTAAAGAAAACAAATTAAACTGTCTGAATACAGCAGTTTTAAAACTTTCAACCTCTGTAAAACAAAACCCTGTCTATTCCTGGACACCATCACTTTTCAGCTACTCAAACTCCCGGGAAATATTCCCTCCCTGTCTGAACCTTTGGTTTGATTTAACTGCTTTTCAGTTCTCGTTCTGTGAGCTGTGAAACGTTCTTTTTCATCATGGCTCTAACCCAGAAATGTGATCACAGCAACCTTCCCACTATCAACATCATCATTACGCCATTTTGCTTTTGGTTAACATATAATCACCCGCAGTGCAAAAGTGAGGACTGCAGATGCTGGAAACAAGAGCCTAGATTAGAGTGGTGCTGGAAAAGGGATTTTGCCACAACGTTGATTTTCCGGCTCCTGACCTGCTGTGCTTTTCCAGCACCACTCTAATCTAGACATATCATCACCAGCAGTAAACCACCCGTGTAACCAATTGAATATTTCCACACGAAGCCCATTACGGGCCAACAAACCATCACAAGTGACAACATGGGAAGGGACCAAATCAAAATAGAGTTGTGGGGAGGAGGCAGCGGTGGAGATAAAGCACTGTATCCCCTGCGGTGCCCACCTCTATCTAAAGGCATCAAGAGAATTGATACACCCAACATACTCCTTCTCCAAGGACTCCCTGCTGTGTCGCCTTTATCCTCAATCATAGAATAAAATCCCGATAATGTGGAAGGAGAGCATTGGCCCATCAAACCCCACCGACCATCCGAAGAACATCCGACCCACTGCACTCCATCCCTGTAACACAGCATTTCCAAATGCTGATCCACCTAGTCTGCACAATCCTGGATACTGTGGACAAGGTAGCACGACCAATCCACCTAACCTGCACGTTTTTGGACTGTTTTTGAAACCAGAGCACCTGGAAGGGACCCACACTATCATGGGGAGAATGTGGGAAATCCACATTGACCAAGGCTGGACTCCAACCTTGTATCTGGTGCTGTGAAGCAGACGGGCTATAATCACAATTTAAATCAAAACAGATGATCCCTGCTCATTGTCCCATTGCTGTTTGTGGAGACTTACTGCCCAGAGAGACATCCTGAGGTTTAGAAAGTGGCAATGTAAGTTCAGTCAACTCCAGCCCAGTTAATGTGGTTAACAACAACAACATCAATACTCCAACAGTGTCATCATGTACAAGGGCCACTCCTGACTCTGATGAACAGTAACATCAAAGTCAGAGTCCTGCAGGTGGATCACCACTTCCCTGTGAGCACTCACTGGTATCTCAATCATGTTGAAGACTCGGAAAATCCTTGTCACACAGAGGGGTGAACAGCTCCGACCAAGTGAGAACCCGCTGGGGTCTCAGTGGGGCAGGATGAATCACTGAATCCTTTCTCTCCCACTGAGCATCTGAATGGCCTCTCCTATGTTTGGGCTCACTCGGGACTCCGTAGGTGGTGCATTTGAGTGAGTCTTGCCCCACACTGGGATCAAGTGAATGACCGTTCCCCAGAATGAGCTCGCTGGTGTTTAAGCAGGTCAGAGGACTGATTGAATCATCTGATTGAGCAGGTGAATGGCCTCTCCCCGATGGGAATGCACTGATGTCTCCACTGGTGAGAGATTTCAATGAATCCTTTCTCACACATGGAACAGGTGTAGGGTCTAAATCCCCTGTGCCATCTCTGGTGCCCCAGCAGATTGTATCCACGAGTAAGTTCCTTCCCATACGTGAGGCAGGTGAGAGGCCTCTCCACAGTGTGACTGTGTCGGTGAGTGTCCCACTGGGAGGGGTAAGCGAATTCCTTATTCTGATTGAACCCGTCCTCCGTTTCTCTCAGTTATTATTGACAGTCTCATCCCCCCGCACCAGTACCTGTTCCAGAGAGGGTTCCAAATCAGGCAGAATGGTCAGCTGCAGCTGGTCACCTGACCGGTCACTGGTCCCGAAAGGTTCACTCTCCACACATGCTGCCAGACCTACTGAATTTTTCCAGCAATTTCTGTTTTTATTTCTGATTTCCCAGCATTTGCAGATGTTTAGTTTTCCAATACTCATCTCGCCTGTTGCAGAGGAGTTTATTGATGAAATTAAAGGGTTTCAAAAATTGTACGTTAAGTCACACATCAGCTATGATCATCATGAGTGGCAGAGCAAAGTCGAGGGGCTGAATGGCCTCCTCCTGTTCCAATGAAAGTTATCCATCGTCAGCTTGCGGTAACATTTCCCCTCACTGCTCACTTCACCTCCATGTCACACACACTGTTACTGACTGAACAAACCTCCTGTGTTTGCACCAAACCTGCTGATGTTCAGTGGCTCCCTCTCCTGCCTCCTGGGTTTAACTCTCATCATGGAATGTTGTCTCATATTGCTGCAGGAATGCCGACAAGGATTAATCCTAGAGTCTGTATCCGCTAAGATCCACAATCATCGTTTATTTCCTTCTTCCTCTTTCATTCTGTCGATTGAACTCTCGGTTTCAATCCAGTCTCCTGTCAAGCTCTTCAACATGTCCATGTGGGTGGACTAGAGCCAGCTGGGATGAAGGGAAGTGGGGATTAGGCAGAAGCACGAGGAGCGGTAATCGCAAAGACAGTTCTCATTGTAACGGCAGAGTTTCTTCGTGGTGAGTGGTGAGGCACCTGAGTTTGTGGGAGGAAACAGATTCAATCAGGGATTTGGTAAGTCACTCAGACATTGACCTGTCCATCTAATTGTTAACTCAGACAGATAGAAAGAAAGATGCACATTTAGATCGCACCTTTGATGATCTGGGGCAATGAAACATGCTTCCAACTCAATGATTTCAACCTCAAACCTCTGAAAACACAGACACAAAGCTTCCTACTTGTAACAGGTTTTCTCTGAGCCTCCTCTTTTCTTGAGAAAAGCGTTTTGAGCTGTTCAGCCTTTCCTGGTGATTATAACCGCTATATTCCTGTAAGATTTGTGACTGAACCTTTATTTTCCTGTTCCTTCTGAGTGATGAAAGTAGCAAAAACAGTTCCTGGCCTTTGAGGGGGTTTGGTTGGAGTATTTATATTTACAAATTCATTCCCACCCACACATACAGTGTGAAATTGCTGTAAAACTGAAGAAAATGAGTGAGTAAGCACCCACAGAACCATAACGGAAGCATATGTATCTGAGTTGAATGAACTTACTCTAAGATCAAACTAACCAACATGCCCTTCATTTACTGTCATCCATGTGCCTATCCAAGAGTCGCTCAGAGTCGCTGATGGATCTGAATCTCCTACCACCACTGGCAGTGCATTCCACGCACCCACCACGATCTATAAAGAAACTATCTCTGACATCTCCCCACAACTTCCCCCATTCACCTTAAAATTATGCCAATTTTTTGGGAAAACTCTTTCATTATCTATTCTATCTATGCCTCTCATCGTCTTATAAAAATCTATCAAGTAAACTCTCACCCTCTTTCACTGCAATCACCAAAGCCCCAGCTCCCTCAACCATTTTTTTCATAAGACATGCCTTCTAGTCCAGGCAGCATCTTGGTAAATCTCATCTGCCCCTTTTCTAAAGCTTCCACATCCTATGTCTAATGAGTTGATCAGAACCGAACACAATATTCCAAGTGTAGTCTCACCAGGGATCCATAGAGCTGCAGCATAATCTCATAGCTCTTAAACTCAATTTCCCAGCGAATGAAAGCTAACACAGCATACACCGTCTCATTAAACCTATCACCTTGGATGTCAGCCATGAGGGATGTATGGACGTGCACCCCATGATCCCTCTGTTCCTCCACATTGTCATGAATCCTGCATTTAATCCGAAAATATGCACTCAAATTTGAAATTCCAAAATGAATAACTTCAAACTTTCCCAGGATGTATTCCATCTGCCACTTCTCAGCTCTGCTCTGCCAATGTCCTCTGGCAACCTACAACAGCCCTCCACACTATCGACAACTCAACCAACCCTCATGTCATTGGCAAATTTCCTAACCCACCCTTCCATTTCCTCATCCAAGTCATTTATAAAAATCACAAAGAGCAGAGGTCCCAGAAGTAATCCCTTCAGAATACTACTGGTCACGGTGCTCCAAGCAGAAAACTATCTATGTAATCTCACCCTGTCTTCTATGGGCCAACCAATTTATTCTCTAACCAGGCAGGTTTCCCTGTATCCGATGCCTCATTACTTTCTAAATGAGCCGACCATGGGGAACCTAATCAAACACCTTGCTAAAATCCATATACACCACATCCACTACTCTGTCCTCATCAATGTGTTTGTAATATCCTCAAATAATTCAATAAGGTTTGTGAGGCATAACCTGCCGCTCCCAAAGCCATGCTGACCATCTCTAATCACTCAATATTTTTCCAAATAATCATAAATCCTGTCTTTCTGAATCCTCTCCAATAACTTTCCCACAACTGATGTAAGACTGACTCATCGATGATTCCCAGGATTATCTAAATTGCCTTTCTTGAATAAGGGAATAATGTTTACCACCCTCCAATCTCCTGGTATGACTCCTGTGGACAGTGAGGATGCAAAGATCATTGCCAAAACACAGCAATCACTTGCCTCCCTTCCCATAACAAACTAAATGATATCCTTTCTGGCCCAGGGGACATCTGTCCCTGTGATTTTTCAACATTTTCAGCACATTCTCCGCCTTAACATCAACCTGTTCGACCATATCAGCCTGTTTCACGCTGTCCTCACAGGAACAAGGTCCCACTCACTCATGAATACTGAAGCAAAGTACTCATTAAGGACCTCCCCTATCCCCTCTGACTCCTGGCACAAGTTTGCTTCACTATAAAGGGTATAAACGTGGAATTATGTCTCAGCACTGAATTAATGTAAAGATATTGCAGTGTACAATCACTCGATTACTTTGAATATTGAACTGTATTTTAACTGAGAAAACACAGTTGAATTGATTTGATTATATTTCACTTCATGCTAACATTTATTGTATTTCAAAGGACAATAAGAGTTTCATTTTTACATAAATATAACTTACTTAAAATTCATCGCATGTTTATGTACAGAAAATAGAATTAACATCTGCTTGTTCCTTTCTTTATCGATGATGGTTCATTTTGAATTTGTGGAAGTTGTACATTCTTGAAAGGAAGGGAAATTGCATTTTTAAAATCAAAGTACAATGATCATGCAGTTTTATCAATTTGTTTTTCAAAGAATTGTCATGAGATTCCTGTTTATTTAAGAGCACCATTGTATTGTTATTGTAAAATATAATTTCCAGTCCATTACACACAGAAACTACCTAATTAATTCCCATTCGAATTATTACAATAAACAGCTGATTAGTTTTCATTTGTGTAACCACATTAAACATAATATTGCAGTCCTGCCCGTCCTGGGTGGGAACATTATGAAAGGAGCTTGTGAAGCTGTGGCAGTGTCTCTATTACTAGACCAGAGGGAAGATTGCAAATCACACCTTCACTAGATAGATATCAAGAGCTATCTGAATGGTGATTAGAGAGCACCTAAGCACAGACTGAACTGTTTTTCAATTCAACATTCGATCTGCATTTATCTATTATATCAATAATCACAAATTCTGATCCTTATTTGTGTCAGGTTACCAAGAAATATTGTTGGAAACTTCACTTTAGCCACATTGCTTTGCTTTTACAAAAGACTTACATCTGTCCCTGTTTTCTCTAACTGAAAGAAATCTGAAGAGGATTTTCACTTTTACGAAAAAAGGGGAGATGTTTCCCATTTAAATTAATGCTTCTTCGATTTGCCCCTTTTCAGTTGATGTGAGGCTTCACGCTCTACTTTCGGACAGTGAGGATACCTGTATCTAATTCTGTTGCTTATAAGTTCCTGGAGAATATTTGAAAATTTTGCAGAATTAAAGATTACGATGTCTAAGTAATGAGATTGATCTTTTTTTGTTGCAAAGGGGCAAGTCCAAACAATTGAAACACAATAAACATTATCTCGTGCTATAAGTTTAAAATAAAGTTGACATCTTCTTCAGTAAACTAACAAATGTTACCACCTATAACTTGTCAGTAAGCTGGTTAACTTCTTTGTAACTAAATGTTGTGACTCATCTAAATATTACGCTGTCATTTGATCAAAGTGAATTTGTAATTGTTGTTCAGTTTATGAATTGTCAGAAACGTGTTTTTATGTTTCCATTCGTCTGTTCATTTTGACCGATAGATTGAAATGTTTTGAAAATATTGAAGTTTGTTCATTTAAAAATAAGATTTGCACATCTCTCACATATCTCATTTCTTGTATTATGATTCAAAAATGTTTCCTTGTGGAATTTGAGTAAATTCCAAACATTTCTTGACTTCAAATAAGATCTTTAACACCCAGTTATCAATCTGTTGTTAATGTTTCAGCTGGTTACATTGACATTGATTAGGTACTTATTCAGAGAGATCAATTAACAATTATAAACTATTTGTAGGATTATTGAATTGAAAGAGAGATACAGATGGGCAAATATTTTTTGGAAGGCATTGTTTTTTCATTTAAATTTTCAGGCTGTTCAAGAATTCTATATCGCCTTCCATTGGTTTTCTTGTCGAGAATGCAAATTTATAGTTCATGTGAATTTTAATGTGTTCTGTATTTTGAGATTTGTATCAGATTTAAGAAGAAAAGAAGAAACAATTAACATGTAAAGTTTAGTGAATAGAAAGCAAAGTAAATTGAATTGACAGAGGCAACTTTTATTATAATCTCTGAATATTCAGTCAAATATTTCTAATGTCAAGAGCGTGGTGCCAGAAAAGCGCAGCAGGTCAGGCAGCATTCGTTGAGAAGCAGAATCAACGTGTTGGGCATAAGCCCTTCATCAGGAATCTTTTCTCATGACGGCCTAATTCCCGAAAGGTCGATCCTCCTGCTCTTTGGATGTGCCTGCCCTTTTCCAAAGCCACACTCTTGGCGCTGATCTTCAGCTTCAGCTTTCCTCACTTTCTCCAATTATGTTTAATGAACGTGAACTGAAAAAGTTAGCATCAGCAGTTGACTAAGACCAAGTTAACACATTTTTTTGCAATATTTATAGTGAAAACCTGTTTGAGAACAGATCAAACAACACTGTTGCCGTTAGAACCCTTGGCCATTCATAATAAAGAATAACGATGCTTTGAACAACCAGTGTGGTGTATAACGACTGAACTGAAATACCAGACGACAACGATTGCATTTATTAGAGGGAATGATAACCAGATCCTTACGGTGATAGTGGTGATTAATCTCAGAAACAATAAGATATTTATTGTGATTATTCCACTGAACACCAATTAGATGGTCATGAAGATCTTTGTGTGGCTTCATGTGCAGTGTTTTGTTTGAACATTGATTTCAGTAACATTGAGATATTTTACAAGATTGACAATTGACAGTTAAATTTAAGTTTTAAAGGCAACATTTTTTTTTAAATGTCAGTTTTGTTTAGCGAAACACAATTCTAATTATACGGAATCCCTACTGTGTGGAAACAGGCTATTTGGCCCAAAATGTCTACACTGACGTTCCAAAGAATAATCCATTCAGCACCATTCTGCTCACAGATTATTGGACATTTACCCCTGACTGATGCACCTAACCTACACATCCATGAACAGAACGTGCAGCTTAGCATGGCCAATTTACCTAATTTGCGCATCTTTGGATTGTGGTAGAAAACCAGAGCATGCAAACTCCACACAAACATGTAGCCAAGGATGGAATCAAACACATTTGCATAACACTGTAAGACACAAGTGCTAACCACGGATCCTCTGTTCTCAATGCCCAGCCCCCATGCAAGAAGTGAAATATGTAAGAGACGTGCAAAACAAAAAAATAAAAATCTCTAACAAATCGCGAATGAACAATAATTAGAAAATTAATATGATCAAAGGACACAACAATATTCAGGTGAATTGCATTGTTTAATTACAAATTTGGAATTAGCTAACTAATGAATAACGGGAATTGACATTTGTTTATTTCACTGATGAAGAAATTGCCTTGCTTTTCATCTTTGTAACACTACAGAATAGGATTTATGTGCCTGAAATATTTGAATTAAGCTCTTTCTAACAAACGAAATCAGTACAATCACATTGGTTTTTTTTTCATCTTTAAGACTCAAACATTATCAGATACTTTCCAGGAATTTAGAACCAGCAAAATTAGTTAATTTGGTTGCTTGGTAACTCGAAGAGAATAAACAGCAGATTCTATGAATTAGTCATTCAATGCTGAAGACTGAAAATGCTCAACTTCGAAAAATTCAAAATGCATTGTCATTTTTTAATGAAACAATACAGAGATGTTAACTCTTTTTCATTTGACTTAACAAAACGCATGAATTTTACATGATTTTGTTGCATGAAAAATACTTAAATCTTATTGTGATTAGAAGTACAATAAATGTTTGCATTCAACTATGTTTCTGTGGGTAAAATAAGAATTAATATTAACAATGATTGAGAGATTGTACAATACAATATATTTAGTTATTTATGTAAAGAGCTGTAATTCCACATTTACAGCAAATACTGGATTGAATGATTATTACGTATGAGCAAGATCTGATTTATAAAATTCAATCAATGAATTAAGAAATAATGAGAAATCTCATTTTGATATGTGACTGAGGAATATGTGCAAACAAAAAGGAATTATTGCAGTGAAAAGTCATTGCAGGTCTGTGAATTTAAAGTCTGTGATTATGGAGATCATTCAAATAAGCAAACATCAGACATTCATAATTAATGTTGCATGGGAAGTCCTTGGATCCATCGTGGGAAACTTGACCTGAAAATAAAGTTTCATATTGCAGTGTTGGTACTCAGAAACATTGGTCAAATTAAAATGTGAATCTCACTTTACTTGTTCAAAACACTTCCTTAAACAATTGCGCGATTATTACCATGACAATGACTTGATAATTAATGTTGTTATATGAACAATTAAGATGATTCAATATTTCAAAAATACTTTGCTGTGATGTTGATTGGCTAATTATTAAAATTGGTAAATTGTGGAATAGAATATAGTAACGAGCTTTATAAATTGAAGAAAGAATGAGCCGGTGGTTATAGAACATTTTTTTTCTTTCTTGACTAAAAACTGCAGGTAACACAAGAAATATGAATTTCTATCAAATGGTTTCCTCGTGGAGGCATGTTATTTTAATTTAGATGATTAATATTATGATCAGAGTTCAGACATTTGTGTCAGAATTTGGAAGTTAATAGATAATGAAAGTGACCATGTAAGTGAACAAACGATGCAGTCAATGGCATTTGGTTCATAAAGAATTATAATAATTGTGTCATTATTGTAGAGTGATGAATAATGTTGGAAAAGACAAAAAAGAATCAATACGTTCAAATCATTTATTTTCATACAATTAAATGAAACCAATAATCATTTTGCACAGCACGTGATTTGAAAAAAAAAACAGTCATTTAATGTGTTATGTAAACTGAAAACTACTTCCATTTTGCAAAAAATGGAGAATTTCCAAAATTCACAATTTAGGTCTTCTGAATTATACAACAAAAATAGTTGCCATTTGAAATATCTCTTGCACACAAATTTAAAATCAACTTAAAGATTATTAGAATTACAAAACATTTGTTGTTTGCATGATTGTATTACAGTCAATATCCGTGATAAAGTAGAAGCATTGTTTTGAGCAACATAAATCATCTTTAACTACTGAACTGAAATAGAAGATATCAATTGCTCTTGCTTCATGGAATAGTAAATAAATGTTTGCTGTTGTCATTGGTTTCAGAAGCAATAAGGTACTTACTCAGGTTATTGTAGTGAAGAATAATCAGATGGTGATAGAAGTCTTTGTGTTGCTTTATGTATATTGTTTCGTGTGAACATTGGGTTCGATAAAATTGAGATATTTACATGAATTAGGAACAGATCGATAATTGGGTGCGAATGATTTGACTTAAAATCAGACAGTTTTTGATATTTACGAGGATTGCTGAGTGAAACGTTCTTAAACCATCATGCAATTAACGGAATAAGTAAGAGGTATGCAAAATGAACTTGCAAATGACCACACCCTGATATTTTCACACCATTTCAATGTCACAGTCAATATAAATAGGTGATTGGAAAGCTAAAAACAAATCTCACACAATTCATAAACTGACCAGTAATTAAAAATTGATAAATAATAGCAAGTGGCATTTATTTATTTTAGTGAGAAGTAATTGATCTTTTCTTATATTTATAGCAGTGGAGCATGAAATTCTGTGTTGTTTAACTAAGATCTACAGAACAAGAGAAAATTAATGACTATCATGACTTTGTATATTTAAGATTTATGACTGCAACATTCTCAATTGTTTTCTGAGGAATATTGATTGAGTGGAATTAGATATATTTTGCTATTAGTGACCAGAAGAAAGTATATAGCAGATACTGTGATTATTGTAATGGACGACTATACCTACAAATAATCTATTGACATTGTGACTGGAAATACAGTTAGTGTCAGCATCGAAGTAAATTATATTCAAATCAATTCAAAAATGTTTCCAAGATTAAAATAACTGCAATATTCACAATGACTGAGAGATTGCACATTGCAATGTCCTTGCAGTATTTATTGCATAGAAGCATAATTCCACATCTGTAGCCCTTACTGGATTACACAATTATTAGATATAAATATATTAACAATAAAATGATTAAAAAATATATATTCGTGAATCTGAGAGTAATGAGATATCCCATCTTGATTTTAGACAGAGTAGTATGTAGAAATGAAGAGTAATATTGCAGGGAAAAGTAATTAGAGCTCTCTAACTTTGAAAGGCTGAGATAATTGTTATATTTCACCTGAGCAAGAAACAGACATTTACAAAGAATTTTGCCAGGGATATTATTGGTCGTTTGGTATGTGCATGGGCCTGAACAAATACCTATTAATGTAGTAGCATTGGCAATAAGAACTAATGAATGAATTATTTTAAAACACCGCATTATTACAAAGTCTATGTTAAATTGCTGTGCAATTATTGTAATTGATAATTACTTTTAGAATCCTGACAGATAAATTGACTTAATATTTTGAAAAAACTTTTCTCTGATATTGATTGGTTATTCATTAAAATTAAGAAACTGAAACTTTAAGTATAAAACTGAGCTGTATGATGTGAAAAAAAATCATTCAGCAGCAATTGAAAAAAAAGATTTTGTTTAAAAATGCAGGCAATGCAAGATTTATATGCTTCCAATAGTTTTCTTGAAGATTCATGTCAGTTTTGTTGATGTAGTTTTTACTACAGTAAATGTTTCCACATTTATTTCAGAATTAGGAGGAAAAGAATTAGGCCATGGACGGGACTATTATTGTGAACAAAACATAGGGTCAATGACATTTCATCCGGAAAGGAATTCTCATAATTGTGTAATTATTGTTCACTGACATCTAATATGGGAGGAAAGGAGAATTGTCAACCTTTCCAAGCAATATATTTCTTATAGTGAAATGAAAATAAAAATCATTTTGGAAGGCAATTTGTTTGAAAAAAGGAAACAGTCATTTCATTTGACATTTGAGCTGAAGACTCGTTCCCGTTTCCCCCATTGTAGTCTTTACAATAATTTAAAACCTCGTGTTGGTTGAGCAAAAGAACAGACTGATATACTCGAAATGTTTTCTTGTACACCAAAAAAAGGAAATGAAAAGAAATTTTATCCGGAAAATTATATCGCTCTGAATGTCATCATTTCCCACACAATAAATGTTTACATTGAATTGAAATGCCATCACAGCTGTAGAAATGTTTTCCCCTGAGAGGGAATGAAGACTGAGGAGGCAGGCTGAGCTCAGGCATGTGGAAGATGTTTACTCATGCAGCAACCAGTTAACGAAGGGATCATCCCGAGGCCAATCACGGAAGGGAGATCCATGACACACTGTAACATATACAGTAAAAAGCAGCATTTTTATGGACTTTCTGCATCACAATGTGGTTACAGCCCTTCCCTCCTCATCCAGACACCCAATTGAATCACATAATAGCAGATCGGTTTTCAAATAGACATCCCCAGATTCCAACTGGGAACCTTCCATGCGTCTTATTGACATAGATTCCAAAGTTATTCCTGAACTCCCTCGGGCCTCTCAGGATACCTTATCAGTAGGGACATTTTGAATTGTGCTATTCATTGTATTTTATTTTGTCAAAGCCAATTACTCGTTACATTTTTCACTGTCTTAGTTATATATGTACAAAGAAATAGAAAAGACAGTCAATTTTAGCTTACTTGCTATAAGATTAGAAATATGACTTGTGCTATAAAGTTCGTTATATTGTGCAAAATTATACAGCTACTCTTTCTGTCAGGACTTCATAATTAATGGGCAGTCAACATCATACCGTGAAGTTATTTCCTAAAACTAACTAACTTCAATCTCAGTCTAAATGCTTTTCTATGATGTTTTGAGTAGGCATTGGTTACATGTATCAAACTTATGTTGCAAATTTCCCCTATTATACTCAAGAATCTGTAATTAGAACCTTTGTTTAATGTTCTGAGTAAATGTAAAATAATAACTATATCTGACAAATAAACTCTTCTGTTGTCATAATAGCTGCTTTGTGAGTTAGCTGGGCTGCACCCTGCAGCTGCTGTTTATTCATTTATTGGGAAAATTATCCTTTCATTTATGAAGATCAGGATTGGTCATTTGTCTGTATGTCGGCATGCTCTTATAAAGAAATGTCTGGAATGTTGTAATCCCGGCGTTGGACTAGGTCCATTGTTAGTGTGTTTTCGTTTAATTTAAAGCTGGAACAGAATGTTAGTCTAGTTTATCACCCCCTGACACCTTGTATTTTAGTTCTAAGGTAGGATGCCTGTTTTTGAAAGTCAGGCATTTTGTATGAGCCAATATGGACCATTCTATTCCAGGTGGGGGCAGCCCAGAACAGCAAATCAACTAAGATTCAAGAATTGAAATAAAAATCACCATTCGCTACCATTGGTATCTGAAAAATGCAATGTGTTTATGTTACTGAGCTTTAACTACACACTTAAAACTAGATACACTGGATTTGGTCAATTCTTAACTATTAGATATAAGCAACAATTAATCTTAAAAACATTTCATAGCGAATTTAAAAATGATTAGAAATCTCATATAGCGGCCCGTCATGTGTAAACATGAACAGCATTTATTGGAGTGTAAAATAATCACACCTCTCTTAATATGTCAGGATGAATATTAATCCAATGATTTCTGTGAACATTCAAATGAGAAGGGAACAGATATTACCTGTGAGTGTTGGATAAGGAATCATTAATTAGTTTGCATTTGTGTTATCCTGGAATAAGAGAACTATTTTTTAAAAATAATGACACTAAGAAATACTGGATTAAATTAAAATGTGAATTTGACGATGTTTGTTACAGAACCAAAACTGTGTGATTTTTGGAATGACAATGAAATGATAATTAATTTTAGAACTTTGGCAAAGTAAATGATTCAATATGTCTAAATGTATTTGCTCTAATGTTGACTAGATATTTCTTAATCTGTCAGCCAAGAATGCAAATTCTGGCATGATGATATGGAAAGACATTAGACATTCAGTGAACATTGATCAGAAATGGTTTGTCATTCAAAATTCTCAGATCTTCAAAATTTCTATACTTGGTTTCTCTACTTTTCTTCTGAAGAAATATAATATACAATAAGAGCAAATTCTGTATTGTACTTAATTCATGCAATTTTTCATCTCATCAATATTTAGACATTTGATTCAGAATTATAAAGAAAGTAAGTCAGAAGGGAGATTTATTTTCACAGAAGCATATAGTCAACAGTATTTATCAATGTATTTGTTTCAATGTTGTCTCTGAATGGACAGATAAATACATTTAATGGGGATCTTTTGACAATGTAAAGAGCCACAATTAAATTTTTATCATAATTTTTGGATTGGAAATTTATCAGAAAAAATCTTATATTCAGGACATGCTTCATCTTGATACATGTTCCGTGTAGTATCCTCAGTCATAAGAAATAAGGTGTCATCATGGGTCTGGGAAAAACATAGTGTGTAAATTATAATAAGGTTTCTCTTAGATATCTTTGGATCTGGTGAGACTGTGATATTTGCTGTGATTATTCATCCTGAGAATAATAAGGCACGTACAAAGTGTTTTTCACCGAACAGTAACTTGGTGGTCGTGAAGAACATTACGAGTACTTTGATTTCAATAATGTTGAGCTGATTTCCATGATCTGGGAAATATTTTACAACATTTTACCAAAATTCTGGATTCTAAGCATTCAATGAGTTTCGTGCGAACACCCTTCACTTGTCATCATTATCAAGCGAGGTGTATAACGCTCAGGCACTGGCTGCAAGTCAAGGTGCCAGGAAGTCTGCTTCAAACTCTCCAAAGCACAACTCTCGGGCTGGTTGTGACTGGAGCTCTCGAACCTTTGTGACCTCTTTGACAGGTCTTCCCATGAATTTCTGGAACTGATTATTTTGTCTAATGTTTGCTTTAATTTGGACTTTTTAGCTCCGAGTTCTCCAGCTGTAGGAATATTTAGAATGTTCAGTTATGGGCGACAGGTCACTTGACCTTACTGGACAGGGAAAATATGATTGGGAGATGCCGGTGTTGGACTGGGGTGTACAAAGTTAAAAATCACACAACACCAGGTTATAGTCCAACAGGTTTAATTGGAAACACACTAGTTTTCGGAGCGACGCTCTGTCATCAGGTGATCATTTCCAAGTCAGATCAACCATGAGTTCGTTGAATGGTTGAGCAGACTCCTTGCGCTGAGTAGCATACTTCCACTTGGTTTAACATTTCGTCCAATGCCTTATTTTATTCATAAGTTCAGAATTGTGAGGGGATGGGATGAAGTGACAGAAAAGTTTTATTAAACAGATCAGACAGAACAGGAACAAGACTCATAAACTCAGGAAGAAGAAATGTGCTGTGACCTGGGGGCAACAACTGACACTGGGAACAGCACAGGTGGCTGTGCACTGAAGCTGTGATTGCTGAATGAAGTTTCTAGATCTTTTACAGTTGGCAAGTCAGTGATCACGCTGGATGTTGGATCATTGTATAGTTCACAGACAGCAGAAATTTGAGAAAGAATGAAACGTTTGTTTCATTGGAGAAATTTTCTGCGGTTCCAATTCCGAGTGACTATTTGAAGTACTGATCAGATCTTTGTGTGAAGTGTTAGGTTAAAATACTCATGAACAACCCCAATGGATAAACTTATGCTCCTGATCTGTAGTTTTGTTTTCTTTCTTTCGATGTAAATTCATAGAAAGACAAGATGGAATGGAGGGCGGAAAGATAAATGCGTTCCTTCTCATTGCACCAATTTCATCTACAATTGAATAGAATGGCTGCTCTCACTCTTCATTCCGACTTTAATGTGGTGTCGATTATTTGTGAATCTCCCGTGCAGTGAAGGATAAGAACAAGATTCTCGATCCAGTGTATACCAGAGTGTGAGGTGCAAAGAATAACTGCTAGAGCGGTACATAAAGTTAGCAACCAGAGTGTGACTCGAACCAGTGAATGTGGAGCACAGTGGTATAATTACCGACCATCATAATCCCTCGGTCCCCTCTGCACATTTTATAGAGGGGTGACAATTGACCACACCATTGTTCTTCTGCCTTCACCAGAATTATAATAACAGCAAATTCCAATAAATAGTTATGCTGGTCAGAATGAATAACTGTCATTGAACATTCTGAGTCAGAACTGAGTCAGAATGAAACAGGGCAAGAATTTTCCATCATATTTACACCTACATTAGACTCATAATTTCTTCTGTCACTTTCTCTCTCACGTGAAGAAGCAGCCATGGAAAGGGAAATAAAGGCGATGTTGTCGCTCAATGGCCTTTCTCATTTGGCTGAACCTGAATTGGATTAAATCGCAAGAACCGCTGATTTGTTTGTTTCATTTTAATTTTACTGAAACCTCACAATGTTCATTAATAATCAGAAGTGAATTAGATATATCTCATTGGAACGATTAATGTTGTATTCAAATTTGCTCTGACTTTATTTCAGCATAAGGAAAATACTGCTTTGAAAAACAGAGGGTTAAAGTGCAAAAGAAAACCCACCAGTTTTGTTGCTCGTTGCTTTGGCAAATTTCACAGAGTACTACATGGATCAAACATCATGGTGTTTGTTCTCACATCCTGAACGCATGTGATGAAAGCAGGAAGTCGTTCTCCAAGCAACTGGTCACTTCCTATTCATTATGTAATATCTTCCCTTCACAATAAATAAAAATCCACTCAGTTCAATTTACAATGTTTTTGTGGAATATTATGCCAAATCTTTCAAAATGCAGACTTTTGGAACTGAATCTTATTCAGCTGCACACATTAGAAGAATTTCTTTACATTTAAAGTCAACTAACTTAGACATTGTGTCCCCACAACTTCCGACCGATTACACCCCATCCCTACACCTTTACCTACCCACACGCTGTGTCTCTCCTTGTGAAATTTATTCCTTGCATGTCAACAAATGTGCCTTTCCAAATATTTTGAAAACCAGATTCTCGGAGTGACAGCAATTCTGTTCTCATCATTTCTTTCTCCTTCAAAGGTTTGATTAAAGGTATTGAACACCTGATATCTAGATGTTTACTTACTTGAAAGATGGAATTTTCCACCTATTTACTCTGACCAAACATTTCATAACCTGCAAAAAAAGATTAAGTCTTCCTTGGTTCAAGGATAACTGTTCTCAGTTTTCCAAGAAGACAAGTGAATAAAATCTCATCTTCAGTACACCCCCATCAGCATCTTCTCTAATGGCTTTACACCCCAGTAAACCCCGTCATTATCAATTCATGGAATCACAGAATCCTACATTGCAGAAAGAGCCCGTATCGGGCCGGTATCGACTCTCTGAAGAACATCTCACCTAGACCCACCTCCCCTCCCTATTTCCATATATTCCACTTGAAGAAGAGGAATCCATCCCCCCTTATGATTTCAAATAAACCTGTTGGAGTATAATCTGACGTCCTGTGATTTCTGACCTCATCCCCACATTTCCCATGGCTAATTCACTTAACTTACTTAATTCACTCCCTGGACACGAGAGGGCAACTTAACTTTGCCAATCAACCCAACCCTCCCACTGAATACCAGTGCGAATTACTGAGACAATGTTCCATATACTGAGTAAATGCTGTATCATTTTTAAATGTTTTTATACCCTGGTAACAGCCTCATCAGACTAAATGAATCCATTTTCAATGTATCGAAACGCTACTCTGTCCTTTACAATTTCATTCGTGCTGCGGGAAATGTTTCTGCACTCATATTTGAATGTGTTTACGTTATTTCTTCCTCAGCTTCCTGCTTCTAGTAAACACTTCAATCCGGAACAAGTCTGACAAATACTTTTCATTCCAACACAGTCACAAGGTGAAGTTTGCAGAAGGCACGTGTTTGGTCGTTCACTGACACACAGCCTTCCCGACAGCTGCAGTCCTTCCCACCTTTATTCAGGCAGCACTGTCCTTCCTGTGACATGCCCCATCTAGAATGGAAGGACAGGTATCAATACCCACACTTGGGAACAGGCCGACAGTTTTAAAATATTAACACTGACTCCAGCGGAGAATTGAGCCCTGTGACAGGCGGGGATACTAACTACTATACTACCGAGAACAAAAGTGTCAAAGGATGCCCTTCAACCAATTGTGGCCACACTTCTCAAATACAACTGCCGAATGAATTGAATCACATTTCACAATTCTTACCCCACAGCCTTATATGTCTTGGCATCACAAGCTCACATCTGAATATTTATTCAGGTTGTAAGGGTTTCTGTCGCTCTGAACAATGCAGATAATAAATTCCAAACTCCAAGCACCCACTGGCTGATAAAGCTTTTTCGCACATCTTCGCGACTGCGCCACTCAGTTCCTCTGATTCTGGGGCTGGGAATTGGGACTATGTGGCAGCAATGGTTACTGCCTTGTGTGGGGAAACTGGTGAAGTAGCCAATGTTAAACTGCATTACGATTGAAGCATACATTTCAACAACACCTGTACTGTCCCCGGAGTTTTTGATGTTTTGGAGAAATCTACTTATCTCAGCCTTCAGCATATTAATGTTGGAATCACCACAGCCTCTGGGGGAACCGATATTAAACGGTCAGCCCATTCTGAGTTCCCACGTATCTGCCACTGTTCGCTTAGCACTGATATTGTGCATTATTTGCGCTGTCTAATATGTCCTATGAGACTGTATTTATTGGACGTTGTTAGCGCTCTCATCTGTGGGATGCCGTGATCGTATAGTGGTTAGTACTCTACGTTGCGGCCGCAGCCCTTTCAGTTCGAATCCGAGTCACGGCAGTAGTTGCTCTATCTGCTACAGCTCTTGGGAAACACAAAGGAATCAGTTGTTTGGGTAAGGTAATTTTTTCCAAGGTGATGATCTTTTCCCTTCAAATTCTGCTCGCTCACATCTCTGTATTTCATATGTCAGAATTCAAATCCACCCGTTCTCAGAGATTTCACTCCCTCCTACGATCACTGACTGAGCTTTTCATCCCACAGCCCCATTACATTAATTTAGAGATGCCGGGGTTGGACTATGGTGTAAAAAGTTAAAAACCACACAACACCAGGTTAGAGTGGAACAGATTTAACTGAGCACTAGTTTTCGGAGCGCTGCTCTTTCATCATGTGGTTGTGGAGTCATTTCCTATTTCATTAAGGCAATGGAGAATCAAACACAGACTCTCACATTGATAGTGTTCAGTCTGTGCTGCTGCGGTCACCGTTGCTGGGTGAACGTGCCCCAAGCCCACCATCGGGACCTGCAGATCAGCTGATCCACTTGGTTACGGCTGTTGTGAGGCCAATCCTCAGGTAGCAGCTTTTACTGATATGGACTTGCGATTATGGGCGGTCAAGCTCAGGAAAATGATACAGGACAATATCGAGGAAAAGCGACTTCTTTCAGACAGATTAGTTTCACGGGTTTTCCTCAATGGCCGAGCACTGTTACCACGGGACTGTTAACTCAGATACAGAGCAAATGGACCGGAGACCCGGGTTTGACTCCAACCATGCCAGGTGTTAGAATTGGGATACAATACATATCTGGAATTACGAATCTAATAACACCTATAAATACATGGCCAATTGTTGAAAAAAACAAAACCATCGTGTTCACTGACGTCCTTTGAGGAAGGAACCTGCTATTCTTACCTGGTCAGGCCTCGCTGTGACTCCAGACTCACTGCTATACGGTTGAGTCTCGACTACCCGCTGTGCAATTAGGGACCGCAATCAATACTCCCGAGACAGCGACGCCCTCATACTGTAACAGAATAGGAAAAAAGTTAATTTAGCTCTCGCTAGATTCCTGTGTGCAGTTCTGCAACTCACAGCATAGCAATGATGTGATGTCACTGCGAACGTTACAGGAGAGATTCAATGGGATATTGTCTGGACTGAAGAGTTTCACTTATGAGGAGAGATTGGACAGACTGGGGTTGTTTGTCGCCGAGCAGAGGAGATTGGAGAAGACATGACTGAGATGTACAAAATAATGACGGATATGGATAGGATAGACTGAAAGAAGCGTTTGTTATTGATGGAGGGATCGAACACTGGGGCCAAGAGATTTCGGGAAAAGGCAGAAAGGTTTGATTATATGTGCGGAAAGAGTCAGAGAGGCGGAAACACTTTTAACCTGAAAAAAATTCAGATGTGAATTTGTGATGACAAGGAATGTAAGACTATGGGCGAAACGATGGAAAACTTGATTCAGGTCGTTGAGCAGTTGTGTTGGACAAGTGCGGGCACAACAGGCTGAAGGGCTTTCTTCGATGTTGTTGTCCTCCAGAGTATCGTGGTTAGTGTCCCCTCCTGTCTCAGGACTCAATTCTCCGCTGGGGGCATCGAAAATGTTTTAAATCTGTCGCTCTGTTATCCAGTGAAGGTTATTAATGCCTGGCCTTCCATTCTCGGTGGGACGTGTCACAGCAAGGACAGTGCTGTCAGAATCAGCTGGGGAAGGACTGCAGCTCCTGGGGAGAGTGTGTCAGTGAAAGTGCTAACACGTAACTTCTGCAAACTGCACATTGTGTTTGTGTTGCAATGAAAACAATTATATAGAGTTGTTCCTGACTGATATGTTTATTTAAAGCAGGAATCTGAGGAAGAAAACAGAGTAAACCCATTCAGATCTGAGTGCAGAATCATTTCCAGCACTAATGAGGTTGTACAGCATAGAACCGCGTTTGGATGCATTGAATTCGGGTTGATGGGCGCAGCTTGCTTTCACTAGGCTGAGTTACCAGTGTGTAAAGCCATTAAACATGATACAGATGGTTCTCAATGTGATGGTACCTTTGCTCCGTGTTTCGCACTGCTGTTAAATCTGTAGGTCAGGTGGCTTGGCCATGTTAAATTGCGCTGATGCGTCCAGGGAATGAATTCAATAAGTTAAGTGAATTAGCCATGGGTAACGCAGTGATAAGGTCAGCAGTCACACGATGCCAGGTTTTATTCCAGCAGGTTTATTTGAAATAACAAGCCAGAGGCCTGCGGTGATAGAGAGGGGAGCTAGGTCTGGTTGAGATTTTCTTCAGTGTCCTTACAGACTCGATTGGCTGAATTGTACTTTCTGCATTGCAGGGAATCTGTGATTCTATCAGAGAGAGGACAATGCCAGCGCTTACTGGGTTACTAAGACATTAGAGGTGGTGCTGACAGCGTTAAGTGGAGATAGAATTTTATTTATTTGTGTGTTTGAAAATTTGAAACCGAACCAAATAAAACCGAATATAAGCTTTCCAGAGTATGCGAGGTTTGGAGAGGGGAAATAGGTGGTAAATTCTCTCTTTCAATTCGGAAAATATCTGAACGTCACTCTTTCAAAACCATCGATGTAGGACAAAGAAACGATGGGAACAGAATTTCTGTCACTCTGAGAAGCCGTTTACAAAATATTTTGAAGGGGACATTTTGAGACACAGAAGCAGTGAGTTTCACCAAGAGAGAGACATGTGGTCAGGTAAAAGTGTAAAAGTGGGGTGTGGGGGATGGAAGGTGTGAGGAAACAATGTCTAATTTGGATGACTTTCGAGGTAAAGAAATATCGGAACCGTATGCAGCTAAATAAGATCCACCAAAAAAAAAACTCAGAGTTTTGAAAGATTTAAATTAATATTCCACATGAAGTATTGTAAATGGAACAGAGCCGATTTGGTATATTGACAAGGAAAGATCTTCAATAATAAGCAGGAAGTGACCCGTCTCTTGAAGATCGATTTCCTGCTTTCATCACATGCCTTAAATGGAGGATATTCGCCCTGATGTTGGGTTCATTTGATACCCACTGAAATCTGCCGAAGTAACTAAGCATCAAAACTGATATCTTGTTTTTTTAGCTCAACCTTCTGTTTTTCTCATCAGTATTTCCTTTAAGCTGAAATAAATTCGGAGCAAAATTGAATACAACATTAAACGTTCCAATGATAGAAATCCAGTTCACTTCCGATCATTGCAATGAACAGAGTGAGGTTGCAGCAAAATTAATAAAATGAAATGAACAAAACTGCTTTTCTGGGAATTTTACCCAGTCCAGGTTCAGTCATATGAGAAAGACTATCGAGCTAATACAGCACCTTCACTGCTCTCTCCATATATACTTCTTCACGTGAAAGAGAAACTATATGACTAACTTATGAGTCAAGACTAAATGTGCGTGTGAATGTGACGGGAATTTCTTGTTCGCTGGTTCATTCTGAGACAATTCCGAATCGGAATTAATCAAGGACAGGTATTCCTTCCAAGGACGATATAAATTCCTTGAATTTTGCTGGTGCTATTATACCGCTGAAAGCAGAAACACAATGATGTGGATTAGACCCCTTTGACATGGGCTGAAGTGGCCCAGAGGTTAAAGCAATGGGTTGCTTTTTTTGTGAATGTGTGGATTTGAATCCTACTCTGGCTGTTACTTCTATCAAACCCAGCTGTGGTTTCCCTTCGTGCCTCGCATCTTTACAAGACATTGGATTGAGAATTTTGCTCTTGCCCTTCATTGCATCGGAGATTTGTGATAAATCGATACCACATCAAAGTCGAAATAAAGCAGTTAGTTTCTGTTGTAAGTTAAATTGGGATAATAAAGTAGAGTGCAACATTCCTTTCATCCTTTCATTCCATCTTGACTTTCTCTGAATTTATATCGAATGAAAGTGAAACAAATAAGGACAGATTGAGAGCAATAGTTTATCCAGTAGGGTTGTGAATGAGTATTTTGATGTAACACTCCACATAAAAGTCTGATCAGTATTTTAAACAGTCAATTGGAATTGGAACAACAGAAAACTTCTTTAATGAAACAAACTTTACATTCTTTCACAAACTATTGCTGTGTGAATCATACAGCGATCCATCATCCAGCGTGATTACCAACTTGGCAACAACATTAAATCAGCCAATTTTATCAGCAATCACAACTTCTGCACATACCCATCTGTGGTGTGCACAGTGCCATTTGTTGTCTCCAGGCGACAGCACATTTCTTGTTCATGACCTTATGAGCCCAATTACTGATCTGCCTGATCAGTTTGAGAAAACTTTTCTATCACTTCACCCCATCACCATAGAATTCTAAACTTATCAATAAAATAATGTGTTAGACAAAATGATGTAGGATTGCAAGTCGGCCATTCAGCCCATCGAGTCTGCTCCACCATTCAATGAATTCATGGCTGATCTGGTTAAATATCAGTCTGGCACAGTTTGAAAATACACAACAACTCAGCCGCAACAACAGTTTTGGTAAGGATTCCACCGATTCACTGGCCCCTGAGTAAAGAAATTAATCCTCATTTCTGAACAAAATAGGCAACAACTAATTCGGAGTTCATGTCCTCTGATGCTCTTCAAACCAGAGGGTAAACCACCTGTCCATATCTACCCTGTCAAGGTCCCACGAATATTGAACGATTATAAATGTAATTATGTGTTTATAGAGCTCCCCTCCGCCTCCTTTGCTTTAAGGAGAATAATCCCAGTCTAAAAGAAAATTCCACTAAGCTCCATTTTCTCCTGTGTTGGCAACATCCTCGTAAATCTCTGCTGTCCCCTGCAGCGGCCTTACATATTATTCAGGCAGATGGAGACTTTTATGTGAGGCAACGGTTGAAATTTCAAGCACAGAGGGAGTTGGAAATTGAAATCAGAAAGCGACTGGAATCAGCTTTGTCCACACAAGGACGAAATAGAGTAATGATAACTCAGACAAATGAGAACCTAATCCTATCCCATTGACATTCAATGGTTTTACAGTCACCTAATTCCCCTGTGTAATCGTCCACGGAGCTAGTATTTAGGCAAAAGGTATTGAGACTGGCTATGAGCCTAACCACGGTGGTGGGCAAGTCGTTGCAGGCAATCCTGAGGGACAGGATATGCATGTATTTGGAAAGGCAAGGATTGATTTGGGATAGTCAATATGGCGTTGAGCGTGGGAAATCATGTTTCACAAACTTGATACAGTTTTTGACGAATTAACAAAGAATATTGATGAGGGCTGAGCAGTAGATGAGATCTATATGGACTTCAGTAAGGCGTTCGACTAAAGTCCACATGGAGACTGATTAGCAAGGTTAGATCTCATGGAATATAGAGGGAACTAGCCATTTGGATACAGAACTGGCTCAAAGGTAGAAGACAGCGGGTGGTGGTGGAGGGTTGTTTTTCAGACTGGAGGCCTGTGGCCAGTGGAGTGCCACAACGATCGGTGCTGGGTCCTCTATGTTTTGGCATTTACATGAATGATTTCGATGCGAGATTAGAGGTTCAGTTAGTAAGTTTGCAGATTACACCAAAATTGGAGGTGTTGTGGACAGTGAAGAGGGTTACCTCAAATTACAATAGGATCTGGGCCAGATGGGCCAATGGGCGGAGAAGTGGCAGATAGAGTTTCATTCAGATAAATGCGAGGTGCTGCATTTTGGGAAAGCAAATCTTAGCAGGACTTATATACGTAATGCTAAGGTCCTTGGGAGTGTTGCTGAACAAAGAGATATTGGAGTGCAGGTTCATAGCTCCTTGAAAGTGAAGTCACAGGTATATACGATCGTGAAGAAGGCGTTTGGTCTGCTTTCCTTTCTTGGTCAGAGTATTGAGTACAGGAGTTGGGAGGTCATGTTGCGGCTGCACGGGACATTGGTTAGGCCACTGTTGGAATATTGCGAACAATTCTTGTCTCCTTCCTATCTGAAAGATGTTGTGAAACTTGAAAGGGTTCAGAAAATATTTACAAGGATGTTGCCAGATTTGGAGGATTTGAGCTACAGGGAGAGGCTGAACAGGCTGGGGCTGTTTTCTCTAGAGCGTCAGAAGCTAAGGGGGAGGGGGTCCTTATAGAGGTTTACAAAATTAAGTGGGGCATGGATAAGATAAATAGACAAGGTCTTTTCCCTAGTGTTGGGGAATCTAGAACTAGAGGGCATAGGTTTAGGGTGAGAGGGGAAAGGTATAAAAGAGATCTAAGGAGCAACGTTTTCACACAGAGTGTGGGATTTGTATGGAATGCTCTGCTGGTGGATGTGGTGGAGGTTGTACAATTGCAACTTTGAGAGACATTTGGATGGGTATATAAATAGGAAGGGTTTGGAGGGATATGGGCCGTGTGCAGACATTTGTGATTAAATTGGATAGAGATATCTGTTCGGCATGGATGGGTTGGACCGAAGGGTCTGTTTCCATGCTGTACATCTCTGACTCTACTACTCTACATAAACACTCTGACAACAAAAAAGCATATTCGTTGGTAGACAGTTTTTGATTATGAACTGAACTTACTGAATTATTTGAGGAGGTGAGCAAGCATGTGGATGAGGGTAGAGCAGTGGATATAGTGTACATGGATTTTAGGAAGGCATTTGATAAGGTTCCCCATGGTAGGCTTATGTGGAAAGTCAGGAGGCATGGGATAGTGGGAAATTTGGCCAGTTGGATAGAGAACTGGCTAACCAGTCGAAGTCAGAGAGTGGTGGTAGATGGTAAATATTCAGCCTGGAGCCCAGTTACAAGTGGAGTTCCACAGGGTTCAGATTTGGGTCCTCTGCTGATTGTAATTTTTATTAATGACTTGGAAGAGGGAGTCGAAGGGTGGGTCAGTAAATTTACAGACGATACGAAGATTGGTGGAGTTGTGGATAGTGAGTAGGGCTGTTGTCGGCTTCAAAGGGACTTAGATATGATGTAGAGCTTGGCTGAGGAAAGGCAGATGGAGTTCAACCCTGTCAAGTGTGACATTGTCCACTTTTGGAAGGTCAAATAAGAATGTGGAATACAGGGTTAACGGTAAGGTTGTTAGGAATGTGGAGGAGCAGAGGGATCTTGGGGTCTCCGTTCATAGATCTTTGAATGCTGCCACTCAGGTGGATAGAGCTTGTAAGAAGGTCTGTGGTCTATTAGCGTTCATTAGCATAGGGATTGAATTCAAGAGTCGTGAGGTGATGCAGCAGCTGTACAGGAACTTGGTAAGGCCACATTTGGAGTATTGTGTGCAGTTCTGGTCACCTCACCTTCGGAAAGATGTGGAAGCTTTGGAGAGGGTTCAGAGGAGATTTACCAGGATGTTGCCTGGAATGGAGAATAGGTCGTATGAGGATAGGTTGAGAGTGCTAGGACTTTTCTCATTGGAACGGCGAAGGGTGACGGGTGACTTGATCGAGGTTTATAAGATGATCAGGGAAATAGATAGAGTAGACAGTCAGAGACTTCTCCCCCGGGTACAACAGAGTGTTACAAGGGGACATACATTTAAGGTGAAAATTGGAAGGAGTCAGGGGTAGGTTCTTTACCCAGAGAGTGGTGAGGGCATGGAATGCCCTGCCTGTGGGAGTGGCCGAGTCAGCATCATTGGTGACCTTTAAGTGGAAATTGGATAGGTACACGTATACTTGCATACGCTAAGACAATTGTTCGGCGCAACGCCGTGGGCCGAAGGGCCTGTTCTGTGCTGTCTTGTTCCTTGTTCTATGCTCTCTGTTCTAACTCATTGCTCCGTGAATCCTACATCGTTTACCAGGCAAAAATGAGATGTGGAACATAACTCTCTCTATTTGCCTAGATGGGTAAAACTTCAAAAACACTTAAGGTACTAGACACCATCCACGACAATGCAGTCACTTGATTGTACCCGATTCAATACCTGAATATTTATGCCTTTCACCGCTAAGGCACAATTGCAGAAAATGCACCAACTTCACGATGCACTGGAGTAAGTCATCCGGTCATTTTTGACAGAACCTTCAAAGCTCAACAGCAGTCCTGACTATAAGGACAAGGTTGGAAGATGCAAGGAAACACGACCATTTGAAAGTTCTCCTCCAAGGCCCATAGCACCCTGACTTGGATAGGAATCAGTGAGAATCTCATTGAATAGTGAAGCAGTCTTGATGGACAAAGTTGCATACTTCAGACCTCCATCTTTTATCTTAAAATTTTATAAATGTTGATTAATGCAGTGACCAGACTTGTGCTCAGTCCTTCAGCTATTCGATAAACTGGTGTTTGCTAAATTCTACTATCGTCCTCAACCTGTAGTCAACAACAGAAAAATCCAAAAACATCTCAGTCAACTGATTCCCCTCAAGATGAAAGTGGTGCTGGAGATGTCCAGCACGTCCGGCAGCATATGAGGAAAATTCAATGTTTCAGCCAAATGCCCTTCATCAGGAACAAGACTGTGAGCCTAGGGGAGGAGAGATAAATGGGAGGGGCTGGGTCTGGGGAGAAGGCCGCTGAGAGTGCAGTAGGTAAATAGAGGAGGGGGTGAAGATGATATGTCAGAGAGGAGGGTGGAGCAGATAGGTAGGAATGAAGATACACAGTGGGACAGGTCAGGAGGACGGTGCTGAGTTGGATGTTCAGAACTGAGGTAAGATGGGTGAGAGGGAATGAGGAAAATGATGAAGTCCACATTGATGCCATGGGGTTGAAGGGTCCCAAGGAAGAAGAAGAGGCGGACTTCCACCAGGCGTCGGGTGGTGAGGGAATGGCGACGGAGGTGGTCCAGGACCTGCATGTCCTCGGGAGAGTGAGAGGGGGAGTTGAAATCTTTGACCATGGGGCAGTGTAATTGATTCTTGCAGGTGTCCTGCAGATGTTCTCTGAAGTGCTCTGTTCGAAGACACCGCTCTACCCAATTTAGAGGAGACCGCATCTGGAGCAGCAGGTGTAACGAGTGATATGTGTGGAAGTACAGGTGAACCTTTGATGGATGTGGAAGACTCCATTGGAGCCTTGGGCAGAGGTAAGGGGGAAAATGTGGGCGGAGGCTTTGCAATTCCTGCGGTGGCAGAGAAAGGTGCCAGGTCGTCCATTGGAGGGCTGGGCATGAATAGGATTTCAAAGAGAGAAAGGTCTTTGAGCAAAGCGGATAATTTTGGGGAAGAGAAACGTATCCCTACTGGTGGGGTCAATTTAGAGGTGGTGAAAATATCGGGTGATAATGTAATTTGTGCGGAGGTTGGTGGAATGGAAGGTGAGGCCCTTCCTCTGTCCTTATTCTGTCCTTGCTGTGTTTGGAGGTATGGGGTTCATGGATGGAGTTGGGGGCATGGCTAGGATGCGATAGAGAACATCTTCAACCACATGGGAGGGGAAGTTCCGCTCTTTAAAGAAGGAGGCCATCTGGTGTGTTCTTAGGGGGAACTGGTCCTCTGGGAGCAGATGCGGTGGAGGTGGAGGAGTTCTGAAAACAGGATTGCATTTATGCAGTAAGTGGTTTGGGAGGAGGTGTAATCCAGATAGCTGTGGGTGTCAGTGGGTTTGTAAAAATAAATCAGTAACACTGACCTCCAAAGATATTTTTCCCTCCTCACCCCATCCACTTTCCGACAAGACCATTCCCTCCACGACTACCTAGTCAAGTCCACACCCTTCAATGACCCACCCTCCCTCCCACCACCTTCCTCTGCCACCGCAGGAATTGGAAAACCTGAGCCCACGCACCCTCCACCTCCGCCCAATGCCCCAAAAAGCCTTCCACATCCATCACAATTTCACCTGCACTTCCACACATGTTATTTATTGCATTCGTTGCTCCCGATGCAGTTTCCTCTAGAGTGGGGCCACCAAACACCTCCTCACAGAGCACTTCAGAGAACATCTCCAGAACACTGGCAACAATCATCCCCAATGCCCGTGACTGAACATTTCAACTCCTCCACCACACTCCCGAGGACATGCAAGTCCTTGGCCTCCCTCACCACCCGACGCCTGGTGGAATAATATCTCATCTTCTGCCTTATGACACTTCAGCCCCATTGCATCAATGTGGATTTCTCCAGTTTCCTCATTTCCTCTCCCTCACCTTACCTTAGTTCCAACCTTCCAGCTTGGCACCGTCCTAGTGACCTGTCTCACCTGTCTATTTTCCTTCCCACCTATTCGCTCTACCCTCTTCTCCGACCTAACACTCTTATCCCCATCTCCATCCACCTATTGCACTCTCAGCTAAATTGTCCCAAACCCCTGCCCTCCCATTTATCTCCAACCTCGAGGCTCCCAGCCTTATTCCTGATGAAGGCTTTTGTCCAAAACGTTATTTTATTCTGCAAGTCGGATGCTGCCTGACCTGCTGTGCTTCTTCAGCACCACTCTAATCTTGACTCTGATCTCCAGCATCTCCAGTACGCACTTCAGTACAACTGATTCCCCTGTCCATTGATCTTCAGTGATCATGAATGTCCATTCCAAGATCTCTTTGTCTGTCTACACCATATAGGATACTCACTGTTATTGTTTCTTCTCCCAAATTTCGTTCACTCTCATTGGTCTGGATTCAATTCCATTCGCCTTTTTTTCCTTTCCACCTGATTGATGCATCCCTGCAGTCTCTGACATTCTTCGTAATAGTCAACTACGCGACCAATTGTTGCATCATCAGCAAACCTCTGAACCATGGCTCCTATAACTAAGTCTACATCATTCGTCTGCATCAGAAAACAGTGGAACTCCACTGGAAACACGCATCCAAACAGGGTTCATTGCTGGTTGGGATTAACAGCTGCAATAACAGTAGAATTTAATTCCTGCTGTCATTTGTAAACTTGCTGGTGACTCCGTCAGTTGGTCTCCAGAGTGATCACTTCTCACGTATGAGAGTGGTGAATGACCTGTGTGTATTGTGACCGAGAAAGTGAGTTTTAACATGAGCAGGTAATTGAATCCCTTCCTGCAGACACCCCATGGCCCTGACTTCTTGGTACGGGTATTCTTGTGTCTATTTAGTTTGATACTCAATCGAATTCGAGTCCACAAAGGTACGATTCCCATTTTCCGCATTATTCATGTATTTTTATTCTTCCTTATTCTCCCCCGGATTGTTATCATTGGTCTGAAGAGCATTTGTTATTCATTCTTAATTCACCGTGAACTGAGTCAAAGGGCATTCATGGGTGAACAACATTGTTGTGGGTCTGGAGTCACATGTTGACAGGACTCGTTACAGTCGCTAGACTTCACTTTCGAAGGGACCTGAATGAATGAGTTTTCAGCAATATAAAGTTATTGTCTCTGTTCCTGAGATTGGGTTTATTTTCCAGGTTTCCAGGATTAATTCACCGAATTTAAGTTAGAGCAGCTGCCACGTTCTAGTCTCTAAAGGTTACTAGCCCAATAGATCGCCGCTGCACTAACAACTCCCTGCTATATTTCTCCATTCAAAGAATGTTAATTCGGATTATCCCAGATGGAGAGAGAATAAGACGCGTTTCTGTGTTGGAATGGAAGCAATGTACGCTGGATTGGAGTGTTTACTGGAACAAGAAACTAATGTGGAGATGATGTGAGCAAAATCAATTCTTACTGTCAAAATAACAAAATATCGTTTTGTTCAGGAAAATCTCTCAGAATGCTTTCAATACACTGACCTCTCACTTAAGGCTCAAGCACGCTTCCTTTGAGCCAATCCTCAGTGCGGGTTAATGATGCTTCTGAATCTTAATCATATAATAAATTGAGACCAATATGCCCTTCCTTTGACGAGAAGCACTCCCAGCCTCAGCATTTCAAGAGGTTGGATAAATAGACAATGTCTTTTCCCTGGGAGCTCAGAACGAGAGTGCACAAACGTAGGTTGAGAAGGGAAGAATATAAAAGAGACATAAGGGCTAACTTTTTTCAGATAGATGGTGGTTTGTGTATGAAATAAGCGGCCAGAGGAAGTGGTGGAGGCTGGTACAATTGCAACATTTCTAAGGCATTTGGATGGGTATACGAATAGGAAAGGGTTGGAGGGATATGGGTCAGGTGCTGGCAGGTGGGGTTAGATTTGGTTGGGATATTAGGTTGGCATGGACGGGTTGGACCGACGACCCTGTTTCCATGCTGTACATCTCTATGACTCTATGACCGCACCTTTGCCAATCATATCACTGATGCCACAGAATAGCTTCACGCACTCATTTCCACCCACACTTCTGGTTTGCTATTTGCGGCTGCGCGACGAAGTTTGTCTGATTCCGGTTCTCGGAACTGGGGTCATGAGACTGACTGCAGTAATGGGTACTTCCTTGTGTGGAGAAGTTGGTGAAGCAAAACTATTAAAACTGATTGTTATTGAAACATATATTTCACCAATATCCCGCACTATCCCCTGAACCTTTTTATTTCTAGAAATCTATTAAACTCAGTCTTCATCATGTAGTATTCGATGGAACCACCACAGCGTCTAGGGATATCGAATTTAAAGATTCAGCTAATTCTGAATTCCCACATTTCTGCTATCGCTCGTCTAATATTCCTGTTGTGCATCTGCTACCCTTCCTAACATATCCTCTGTCACTGTTATTATTGCTGTTTTTAAACGCGTCTCTGCATGACCCAGTGATGGTTTGAATGTTAAAATATTCTGCATTGTGGCTCATTATTCAATGAGCCAAATATTCAAGCTCATTCGAATCCGAGTCAATGCATTTTACTCCTTGTGACTCATGCAGAGGAAACACAGAAATAAATTCGTTGATTTTCAATGAAATCAATCTCAAAGATTATGATTTTTTTTCCATCCAGCACCTATGTCTCTCACATTTCTGCGAGTCATATATCAGGATTCAGACTCACCCATTCTCGGAGAATTCCCTCCCTCCCGCAATCAGTTACCTCCCTTAAGTTCCCCCTCTCATTTCCCTTACAATCACTTTCACATTGACCCCGTTCAGTCTGTGTTGCTGGACTCACTGTTGCTGGGTGACCATGTCCAAGTCTCACCATCGGGACCTTCAACCCAGTTGATACATTTTGATACCGCGGGTGTGAGATGATTCCGCATGTAACAACTTATACCGTCATGGACCAGCGACTATTGACAGCAGGCTCAGGTAAATGATAGAGGGCAACATTGAGGAAAATAAACGTTAATCAAAAAGCGCCAGTTTTTGTCGACTTCTGCATCTTTTATTTCACTTTTTCATTCGGCTCGAGCGAGACGATTGTGTGTAGTTATGCAATTCACATTATAGCAGGGATGTGATAGCACTGGAAACGATGCAGGGGAGATTTGCCAGGATATTGTCTGGGCTGAAGAACAGAGATTGGACAAACTGGAGTTGTTTTTCTTAGAGCAGAGGAGATTGAATGGGCCATGATTAAGATGTAAAATGTACTGAGGGATATCGATAGCATAGACTGAAATACATGCTTCACTTTGATGGAGATCTCTATCACGGGAGGCCATCGGTTTAAGGTCAGAGGCAGAAAGATTAGAGTGAATGCGTGGAAGAACGTTTTTAAATAGTGGGTAATTGAAATCTGGAGCTCATTGTATGCAAGGACCAGAGAGGCAGAAATCTGTACAACTTGCCGAAGTATTCAGATGTAAGTTTGTGATGCCAAGACATACAAGGCTATGGGTCAAGTGATTTAAAAAGGAGTTACAATAGTTAAGCGATTGTTATTGAGCAATACAGGTACTCAATTCGAAGTATGGGTTACTAATACCTGTCCTTCCATTCCCGAAGGGACATTTCAGAGTAAGAACTGTGCTGTCTGAATCAGCGTGGGGGAGTACTACTGCTCCCGAGTGACGTATGCAAGCTGTACCTAGTGTCGGTGTTGGAATGAAAATCATTACATACTTTTTCTCCGTAGTGAGTGTTTACTTTTGCCAGTAGTTCAGTAAGACATACATTCTACTGCCCTTTCCCCACTAGCCCATACCACTGAATACCGGCAATATGCAGGCCAATTTCTCTCTGTACACCCTCCTCCAATCCTCTCTGACCCCCAGGACTTCCCCATATGGCACCATTCCACGAAATCCCAGAAGGTGCATTGTTTCTCATTTTCGATGTCTCTCCTCACTGTGGAAGGTTGCAGTGATTTATCTGCCCATCACTCAATTTAACAAACTACATTTCCAGCTCACAATGAGATATCGTCTAGACAGGGGAGGGAAAGGCAGAGCGGGTGACAAATGTGTGTGCACCTTCGTTCTGTCTGCAAGCAAAAAAAGACCCAGAGCTTCCAGGTTCCTGTCACTACAACATCCCACTGTGTTCCTATGCCTCCATTTCAGTTTGGCCTTCTGCAGAGCTCCTGCACAGAACAGCGCGAGGTGGAAGAGCGGCACGTCATTTCCTGCTGAGACATCGCACAATCTTCAATACCCAGTCTCCAATCATTTTAGACCCTGTCCACCTTCTTTCACATTCCTGCCCCATCTACACATACCATTCGTTCCAAGGCGGATCGTTTGTCTCGAAAATCTCTCCCCAGTTGCAGTAGACCTACTGATTTTGTTCCGATATTTCTGATTTTCTTCGGATAATTTTGTTCTATTCTGATCGCCAGCCTTCTGGAAACGTGTGTTTGCAAGGGAGCGTGGTCGGAGGAGATTTATCAAGGTGGTGACTGAGCTCGACCATACACCCTGCGAAGATAAGCGAAAGTGAGGGCTGCATGTAGTGGATTTCAGAGTCAAGAGTGTAGTGCTGGAAAGCACAGCACGTTAGACAGCACCTGAGGAGAAGAGAATCGATGCTTCGGGCACAAGCCACCGCCGTTCCATTCCCAGCCGATGCCTGGAGGAAGAACTCTCATATTCCACCTTAGGACCGTGCAACCACACGGAATAGATGTGTATTTTAATAGCTTCCTCATATCACCTCCCCCGCCCCCCCACCTCACAATATTCCAGTCCAAAATCTCCAACTGGGCACTGCTCTCTGGATCCGGCCAACAATCCCCCCTCTGAACTACCACCTTCTCCCTCAACTTCATCCACCTATCACTTTCCCAGCTACATGACTACCAATCCCAATCCCCTCCCTCAACCCCGACTCAAAAGTCTCATTCCCGATGAAGGGCTTATGCCCGAAACATCGATTCTCCTGCTCCTCGGATGCTGCCTGACCTGCTGTGCTTTTAACACACTACACTCTCTCCAATGCAAAGATAGATGAGCTCAACTGGGGCTCTCTATCTGAGAGCGGAGAAAGCTGAGAGAGAAATTGATTAACGTGCACAGAAAGGGGATAGATACGTGTGACAGCAATAATCTTCTTATAGGAAGGGTAAATAATCAGGGATAAAGATGAAACGCTAGAGAGAGGATGTTCAGCGAAGATTTAGGAAGAATGTTTACATCCTGATTGTGTTGTTTGTCTGGAACTCACTGTTTGAACATGTGATAAAGCTAAGAGTCATCCAAATACTTCAGGAGTATTTAGCCGAACACTTGAGGAGCCATAGCATGCACGGATAAGGACCAGGTACTGGAAGGTGGGGCGAAGATAAACAGATATTTATTGAAAGACTTGAATACTGTAACTTTCGGTGCAGTAAAATGGAGGCTAGCGCAGCTCAGTGGCACAATGAAAGACGTGGTGTACATCTACTGCATTGTTAAGATTGCGATTCACAGTTTGTGGGTTTGATTCCCACCAGAATCGGAGTTTAGTTCAGATTTCAGCTGATTCAATGATTGTTCTGCTGCTTCACCGTCAGTTCCCATCACCTGGAGTTCTCGTCCCTGCTACCGACCAGAGAAGGTTCCTCACTATCTTGGTGGTGAGTTTTAAGAAAATCATATCATTTGAAAAATGATCAACCAGGAATCGGCTGCTCATTCACAAAACCCACTGCAGATACCCACTGTCTTTCAACATAGTTCCCTCCCACGGTTGCACAGAATGTTTCGATTTATTCAGTGTATGTTTCTCTTTGGGCGACAGGTTGATGTAGATGGGCTGGGAAAAGACATTGACGTGTTCGATCAGCCGTAATTACGTCAAATGGCGGGGTAGCGCTGGCGGGTGAAATGGTCCCCTCCTGTTCCTCTCAGTCTGTGCTGTTTCTGACAGAGGGTTTTAAACAATAGCATGATGAGGACAATGTGTATCTACACCACGGAAAGCCAAGGTCCTCCAGTTTAGCCCACCGCTCTCACAGCTGCTGTTGTAGCTTCAGATCAGACAGTGGAGGATTCTCCCAGGTGCTCTTTCAAGCTGCATGCTCCTTCACACAGGTTTCCAACCAGACACATTGTCCAAACTGCCGGTTAGATATTGGGGATTCAGGGACAGATTTCCCCTTTTTCTGACTAGAGTTCTCACCACGGTAATAAACATGAATTTCGGGCGTTCTGTATCTTACTCTAGATTCTTATCACTTTACAATTTAAACTGAAATTCATTTTACTCTTGCATAACATTCTTATGTCTTCAGTATTCATGAAAACTGTGCATTATGTCCTTGGATGAAGCCATGGTGAAGATTAATGATGATTGCAGTGTGTTTCATGTTGTCTGTAGGATCTTGCAGAAGCATGTTCGTGAAGTGTGGTTGAATCGAATTCTGTGCTGAATTGAAGCCGACCGAGTGAGAAGCCCTGTGATAATGTAACATTTTCTGTAAACAACGCAGCGACCCTTGGAAACCCAGTTTTCAATCAAGTCTATTTTGCACAACATTTTTCTGTATCCCATTAAATCAGTGAGTATTAAAAGGACTCAGTCCCGTTCCTGGTCATTGTGACCAAATGTTCAAGGCAATAGATGGCAATGATAATGATGCTTGACATCGACAGGTGCATTCCTACTCACTAGAGTCACATTGTATTACAGATCATGTAAGCAGAGGAGATGATGATCCTTCTGGCACCCTGAGACAGTGCGACAATTAATCCCACGTTGTTAGTCTCACTCTATACCAAAAACCAGTTAGCCAAAGGACTGAGCTAACCGGCTTCCATTTAATGTAAAGCTAAAACAAACAGCTCAGCACATTAACAATCTGTAGTAATTCAGGATTGAGTGGGTTGGTTTCTGAAAATTAAACGTACCTTCTGAACAATGAGTGAGGCTATTCCAAGATTGCCTTCTCTGACAGCGCTGGGACATGACTGATGTTCTCAATGATATGGAAGTGCCAGTGTTTGAGTTGGGTAGACAAAGTTAAAAATTACACAACGTCAGGGCACAGTCCAGCAGGTTTATTTGGAAACACTAGCTTTCAGAGAGCCGCTCCTTCATCAGGTGGGTGTCTTTCTGCATAAACTTGATGTGTGTGTCAATATGCGCGATCTTTTGGAAGATCATCTGGACTTTAATTGATCGTTCGTGGTGTCGATGGTACCCATGACTTAGATGTGTTGGTGTTGGACTGGGGTGGACAAATTTAAAAATCATACAAAGCCAGATTAGAGTCCAACAGTTGACAACCACCTGATGAAGAAACAGTGCACGGAACACTAGTGCTTCCAAATATGCTTGTTCGATACAATCTGATGCAATGTGATTTTTAACTTTGAGAGCTCTTGGTAATGTTTAATTGATCGAAGACTGTAAACGAATTTTCGGTCGTGGAGATGAAAATTTCAAATATTATCCACCTCAGTGTAACAAAAAAAAAGTTTGGATGTGTGCTGAATCTCCACAATGCGCTTGCGCCAAGCAAAAGTTGAACCTTCACCTGCCTGATCCGTAGCCAGCTATACGAATGGCTGTACCACTGGCCAGATGCACAGCTGAAATTTTACGCGCTGCAGAGCTGTGGTGCTGACAATGACATGAGCAATAACAGTAACAGTCACAAGGTGAACAAAGAACAAAGATAATCACCATCAATGATCTACTTCAAATTGTCTTTAAAAAACTACCATTCACAATTTGATCAGCCAATCAATGAGGTCGCTGCTGATCAAGAAAATTGCAACTTACTTTGCTGCGTTTTCACCCTAATTAGAGGTAAACTCCAGCCTAATCATAACATCACATATTCCCATTAATTTTCGGGTTTAGATTGCGTTAATGACCTGTCCGTATTTGCAGGAAACTGAACAATATAAAATGAGTGAAAACGTCCTTCCCGTGATGTAATCCAGTGCAGGGTCGGCCAGAAAAGAAAAGACAAAGACATGAAACATCACTCCCATTTCTCTCTGTACCAATGCATTTTCTTGAGTTGGATATTTGCAGGACTTGCCTTTAGTATCGAAAGTATTAATTATTTTCCTGGGAAAGTTTCTTCATAAATCAATTAACATCTGAATTTTGGAACCTATTTTACTTCAGATTAAAATAGTTGAATATCCTTTCCCCAGCCTAATGTCCCAATCCTCCCTTCTCTTCAATGTAAATACCAGCTGCTCCAGGTGAGGTTGGAGCTCCCAACCTAACGTTCCAATGCTCCTTGCTGCTCCATGTCAATAGCAGCTTCTTCAATTTAATTTGGGGCTCCGAGTCTGATACCTCAATGCTCCCTGCTCCATGTCAATAGAGCGGTCCAGTTGAGGTTGGATCTCCACTCTCATGCCCAAATGCTCACAGGTGCTACATGTCATTAAGAGCTGGTCCTTGTGAGGTTGGTGCTCCCAGTCTGATGTCCAAATGCTCCCTCCTCCATGTCAATAGAAGCGGTCCAGTTGAGGCTGGATCTATCACTCTGATGTCCCAATGCTTCCCGCTGCTACTTGACATTAAAAGCTGCTCCAGGTGAGAGTGGAGCTCCCAGACGGATCTCGCAAAGCTTCTTGCTCCATGTCGACTGAAGCTGCTTCAAATTAGGTAAGATCCCGCAGTCTGATGTTCCAATGCTCCCTGCTGCTCCACGTCAATAGAAGCTGCTCGGGTGAGGTTGTATCTCCCAGCCTGCTTCCCCAATGCTCCCTGCTACTCCAAGTCAATAAAAGCTACTCCAGGTGTGGTTGGAACTCCCAGCCTGCTGCCCCAATGCTCCTTGGTCCATGTGAGCAGACGCTGCTCCAGATGAGGTGGGAGCTCCCAAACCTTGCAACTCACACACCTCTGGACCAAGTTAGAAATAGTGCCCACTGACCATTTCCACCATTGGAGCCATTGGTGGAATATCCGCATCATGTGAATTTAATATTATTTTTCGTCAGCACCGAATCATTACTTCCAAAAGACATTCTTTCTTAAATATTGCTTATCATGTGCATATTGCAGTCAATCCGCAGTTAGATAATGGTGCTAATTGATGTATGCTCAATAAAAATTACATCATATTTTTCATGTTGAGTAACTGCCACTTAGCAAGGGCAATGTTTGTAATGAAATCACACTTTTATTCCAGGTGAGGGAATGTGGTGTGTATTATTTAAAATGAACTTGTCCACTGTGTGCAATAATGAAATGGATCTCAATTTCAAAACAAACTTGGTTACGTTGTCATCCACCTTGACATGTGGTGTCCTCTTCTTTCAACCACACGGGTATTAGAACGAAACGTCTGTTAATGACATGCGTATAAAGACACGTTAAATCATTTTTCATGCTAATGCTGCATGAATTTGCGATTTAGGTTCAGTCCCTGCAGTGAGCATACTACTTCTCCAGTTGTTCATAGTTCAATGTGATGCATCCAGTGTCTGCATAACGTTTTGGAGCTTGATTCCCACGTCTTGTGTTTATCTGTGTCTTGTGTCCAGCCTTCATCAATGGCGAGAGCAACGGGCCATGCATGGCACCCATATCTGCAATTCTCTTCTGTGCATTTATCAGCCAGTTCTCGGTGCCCCAACACCCACGCCCTGCCCCTTTTGAAATTAGATTAGACTTACGGTGTGGAAACAGGCCCTTCGGCCCAACAAGTCCACACCGAACCGCCGAAGCGCAACCCACCCATACCCCTACATTTACCCCTTACCTAACACTACGGCCAATTTAGCTTGGCCAATTCACCTGACCCGCACATCTTTGGACTGTGGGAGGAAACAGGAGCACCCGGAGGAAACCCACACAGACACGGGGAGAACGTGCAGACTCCACACAGTCAGTCGCCTGAGGCGGGAATTGAACCTGGGTCTACAGGCGCTGTGAGGCAGCAGTGCTAACCACTGTGCCACCGTGCCGCCCTTATTTTGTGCTGTCTTTCTGTGCTCTTCTCACCAACATAAATCACTTCTACTCAACCTGCTCCAGATTTCATCTGACAAAACAGTCATTAAGAATCCCATTACATGAACATGCGCTTCGCATCTCTTGTATTTTGGTTTTCCTGGATCTCTTTCATATGATAAAAGGTCACAGCAGCTTTGAAAAACAAAATCGCGTTACTTTTCATTATCACAATGCGATCTACGTTTCAATGCAGTTTAAGCAACTGACTCAAATTGTTCTTTGAGATTTTATAATAGCGTCGATGCATATAAATTGACCATTGGAGTTCCAATTTCAATACGACAGGGGTGAGCATGCAAAAATAGCAACATTGAAAACAGCGACGAGAGGGGGACTCGAACCCACGAATGCTGAGCACAATGGATAAGCAATCCCTCGCCTTAACCTCCCGGCCACCTCGTCACGCGTAGGAGCCTGTGCATGAATAAGTGAATTGCGTAAATTATGCAGAACAGCAGATATTTCTCCCTGGTCTGGTGAAATGCTAAATAGCACAGTACGGTCCCAATAGTATGGTCTGACGTCTGGGTTGTGGGGTAACGGCATTCCCACTGTGACACTCTGCTCACAGTGATCTAAGCAAAAATGAAGAAAAGACTATGTAACAAAGTCTGTTGAATTCTGTGAAGATTTGAAGTCAACAGAATGAAGAACCCGAGAAAGCAGGATGTGTTCCTTCAAGAAAGAGTTGGCTAGAGCTCATAAGGATAGTGGACTCAAGGGTTATGGGGATAAGGCAGGAACAGGATACTGATTGAGGATGATTAGCCATGATCATAATGAATGGTAGTGCTGGCTCGAAGGGCAGAATGGCCTACCCCTGCACCTATTGTCTATTGTCTATTAAATTGCCTGTGAGGAATTGTTTTCCAGACTGGAGGAGAGTGCATAGTGCTCAATGTCATTATTCGGAACACCTTTCTTCTGCTCAGATGTTTTTGACAAGCACTTCTGTACAGAACAGACACTTTCAAAATCCTAAATAAGACTAAACAGACAATTGAATTCAACAATGCAAAAACCTTGATCTGTATCATTTTCCTGGGCCATGCAACACCAAGTATGATCACAGCAACACAGTGAGCAAGTGTCAGAAGGAAAATTAGTGTAGTGCCAGAGAGAATGCTGGGAGCAGCAGTTGACACGCGGGGATGTGCATTTCCCACAACAGGAACACTACCAAAAAGCGGACTGTGGTGGAAGAATTCAGAGCGGTTTTACACTTTGGAATTTGATACCAGAGACACAATGGAGATCTGTCATTGAGTCTGTTAAAGATGAAGATTTTAAGATTTCTACAGATGAAAAACAAAATAAAATGTTCATTGGTTAGTGAAGGCAAATGTTGCAATTATATATTTCAAAAATCTACCCATCTTTGCAATGAGTAGCTCACCATTTTCCTCACTCGGAGTCAGAACCACTGGTGAAGATGATCGTTTAATCCCCGTTACTAGCCATGGAATCAGAGAATTTCGGTTTCCCAAACGTTAAGGTACAACCAGGAATGTGGAGATATGCATTAATGTGTTGCTCCTGTGATGCAGGTGACAGTGCATGGTATCTCTGTGCCAGTATAGTGGGCTGTGCTGCGCTAAAGTTTTAAGTTTGAGCCTCACATGGAGCAGCTTCAATTATTCATTGTCTTGAGGGGTACGGATAGAAGGTGATATTGAGCAAAGCCAAGTTTATGGGAAAATACCCGTGTTTGTTGATTGAGAAATGACCTTTTTTTGATAATGACTTCTTGATCAACAAACATACTGCAAGTAGTTAAAACGTGAAGAGACATGTGTGGAGAGAGAGCCAAAGGTGATTGTTCAGCAGGTGGATAACGTTTCCCATGTGCATTGCTTTAATTTCTCGAAAATAAATGTTGAACTGGTTTTATGTTACGCATTTTGTTGCAAAGTCACAAAGGTTATTGCAATAATCCAAAAAAGAAAAATCACATAGGACCGTTTGAATATTGTATTGAATTGAATATTGGCCTGAGCATATTTTATCTTCAATGGCGTGTGCAGAGAAGTACAGAGGGTTAACAATAAAAAAAATAGCAGAGTCTTCTTGGTGCATTTCTTGGGTGGAGTAAAGAATGTACGAAATATACATAACATCATGTGAATGTGGTCGAATCTTTAAAGTAGGTGTTGCGTCTCCAAGTGACGATTCAATTCCGACTGATTGGGATATAACTTCTGTCTGCAGTTATTTTAGGAGATCAGCTCCATTTACAGAGTTTCACCTTGAATAACACGCCACACCTTACCAATCCATGAACGTTTTTTGCTCAATCTTAATTAGTTCTACGCGTTCATGAAATGTCTTTGTGGCTGAAGTCAACCAAATTCGAAATTGTTACGCAACCACACTGACTTCCTCTCAATGGTAAATTCCCTCCTTGTATGTTTGTTCGTGTATCTTTTAAAACATTGTGAAATCAGCTTCTACGTTTTATTTCTGGAAAGTCGTTCACGATTTTACTAACACTATTTATTGGAAGAAACTCTCATTCAAACTTTTCTTAATCATTCACTAATGGTTTTGAAGCTCTAACCAAAGTTATTGATTCACTCGAAAGAGGGTATTTCCCTGATTTGGTCATTCAAACCTCACGTTATGTGAAAATCTCATTTGTTAACTTCAAACTTGGGCGTTTCTGCTCCAGCATTTCCAGATCTCGTGAATAAACTCCCTCATTCTTTCCATCATCCCGTTTGCATCCTTTCTGATATTTTTATGTCGCAGTTCACAGGGCGGCACGGTGGCACAGTGGTTAGCACTGCTGCCTCACAGCGCCAGGGACCTGGGTTCAATTCCCGCCTCAAGCGACTTACTGTGTGGAGTTTGCACGTTCTCCCCGTGTCTGCGTGGGTTTCCTCCGGTTTCCTCCCACAGTCCAAAGATGTGCGGGTCAGGTGAATTGGCCATGCTAAATTTCCCGTAGTGTTAGGTAAGGAGTATATGTAGGGGTATGGGTGGGGTTCGCTTCGGCGGGTCGGTGTGGACTGGTTGGGCTGTAAGGCCTGTTTCCACACTGTAAGTAATCTAATCTAATCTAAACAACGTCACTTGGCTTTCTAATATCTAATAGGAAACAGCGTCGGTGTCCTTTCTAACCTCTTCACATGTTTTTGGTGGAGAATGAGGACAAGGATTACACACAATGCTCCCACTGAGGTTGACCTGAAGATTTTACAGTTATGCTATGAACTCTTTGCTTTTTAAATATGACGTCACTATGTATAAACTCAATAAGGTAAATTATTATCTATCCAGTTCATGAACATCATCTCCATGGGATTGAAAATTATCTATCACTCCCTTTATTCTTCCATGAAATGTTTGAAAGGTTTGTAAGGCCAACATCTCTAACTCCCCGTGCCCTGAGTGAGCCTCAGCTATTTCTAAAGGCGACTCAAGTTCAAATACTTCATAGTGTGTCTCCAGTCATTCCAGTGCAGACTGGTTCTGGACAGTAAATGTCATCACCAAAGGCCACCGTGGATCTGAAATCAAAAGTTTTCACATAGTAATTGTCGTAGCTATTGTGTATCGTATGTCCATGTTCTTTTTCAATGTGTTCATCATTTCATGGGTCCCTGTATTGAATTCTACTGAAAGATTAATTTGTGAATGGAGACATTCCCTTTACCACTCATTCGAAACTCCATGGAACATTGAATGATTTTACTCATACGCTTCCAGAGGACAGTCCTGCCATTACTGGGATGAATCAGTGAACATTCCGGACGTATTCTTGAAGGCAAGGATTTCCTTCTCCAGTTTAGGGGATCATTACAGCACTGAATCCCATGTGTGCGTTCATTAAAACCAAAACAGTTGCAGCAAGACTTTAAAAATAAAATTTTGCAATCTGCTTGCATTGGCTGTCCTAAAAAATACATTCCACATTGTGATATGTTTGTGGATGAAAACACTTTCTGAATCTGGAGCAATTACGTTTCAATTTTGTCAAAAAATTGTCATTCACTGTTCTCTCTTTCCCTTTCAGTTTCCCATTTAATATCCCGTATTCTCTCAGTTTATCTTACATTTTGAACAATTTCAAACAATCTCGCTCCTGATTATCAATCCGAGAGAATGCCACAATTTTGTCAATTTATATGCAGTGCAGCTGTAGGGTGCGGTGAACAAGTGGAAAGGCATTGGCCATGTGAACCAAATAAAAGTAGCGGGCTGGTAAAGTCTGGCCATTGCATCGCAGTCATATTTAAAACATTTAACGTAATCTTTAGCCAAATCATATTGGCAGAAAAGAAGAAAACGTAAATGAAAAAATTGCCGATGTTGAAAATCAAACAAAAACAGTCGATGCTAGAAAATTTCAGGACGACTTGCAGCATCTGTGGAGAGACTGACCCAGTGGATGTGAAACGTTAACTGTGATTCATCTGCACAGATGGTGCCTGCTCACCTGTGATTTTACAGCAATTTCTGTTTTTGTTTCAAGTTGGTAGATTTTGTCATAGTTCATGGGAACAGTGTTCTCGAGCATCAAACAGACAGCGTGTACCTGATAGTGTGAAATGAGACAATAATAATGAATGAGTAGAGAGTGTTGTACTGGAAAAGCACAGCAGGTCAGGCAATATCCGAGGAGCAGAAGAATGGACGACTTAGGCATAAGCCATTCATCAGGAATTAGGCTCGTGAGTCGGGCAGAGGGACAAAGCTGAAGCCAGGTGCCAACTCGCAGGCACCTCCTCCTACTGACCCCTATCACGACCTCTCTTCCCACCACCAAACCATCATCTCCCAGACTATCCAATCTCATCACCTCTGGGTGTCTCTTCTCCACAACCTCCAACCTCATTGTCCGTGAACCATGCACTCCCCGATTCTACCTCCTTCCTTTGATTCACAAACCCGATTGCCCCAATCGACCTATTGTCTCAGCCTCCGCCTATCCCATCTGAAGCATCTCTTCCTACCTCGTCACAATCTTACTTACCCAGTCCAGGAAATGTGCATAAATATTCGTGACACCCCTATGCACTTCCCCTCCTCCATGAATTTCGTTTCCCTGGCGCCCAAAGTGTCATCTTCACCATGTACATCCAGTCCCTGTACAAATCCATCTGCCATGGCAGAAGTCTGCAAGCCTTCCCTTTCTTAATCTCACACCATCTCAACCAGTACCTTTCCACAGACATACTCATCCACCTGACTGAACTAGTCCTCCCAATCAACAACTTATCTTTCCTATCTTCCCACTTCCTCCATCGAAACGGGTAGCCATGGGTATCCGCATGGGATCTTGGTATGCCTGCCTGTTTGTCAGATAAGCGAAACTGTCCATCTTTCGCAGTTACACAGGCACTATCCTCCGCCTGTTCCTCCGCTACATTGATGAATTCATTGGCGCCACTTGGTGCTCCAACGAGGAGCTTGAATAGCTCACCAACTTTACCAACAGCTTCCATCCCGACCTCAAATTTACCCGGATCATCTTGGCAACTTCCCTCACCTTCATGGACCTCTCCATCACCGTCTCTGGCGACTGACTAATTACAGACATATACTACAAGCTCACCTACTCCCACAGGTATCGAGACGACATCTCCTCCAACCTTATCTCATATAAAATCTCCATTCCTTATTCCCAAATCCTCTGCCTCCACCACATGTGTTTCCAGGATGACCAATTACACCTCAGAAAGACACAGTTGGTCTCCTTCTTCCACCATCATAAATTGCCTTCCCACGTGGTTGACAACGCCGTCCAGCGCATCTCCTCCACTTCACACACCAAGACCCTTGAACCCCACGCCACTCAACGCAACAAGGACAGAACCTCCTGGTGCTCATCTTCCACCTAACCAACCTCCACATTAAACGCATCATATCCTGCCACTGATGCAACCTCCAAATAGACACCACCACCAGAGATAAATTTCGTTACCCAGCCCTGCCAACATTCCGAAAAGACCATTCCCGCCACGATCCCCTCTTCATGTCCACACTTACCTCTACCAGACCACAACCCTCTAGTGGCATGTTTCACTGACACGAAAGGAGGGATGAAACTAGCACTCACACCACTCCCCTCATCTCCAACCAAGGCCCGAAGGGATCATTCCACATCCGTTAGAAATTCACCTGTTCAGCTACTAATGTCATCTCCTGCATCCGTTGCCCCCAGTGTGGTCTCCTCTACATCAGGGAGACAGGATACCTTCCTGCATATCATTTCCGAGAACATCTTTGGGAAACCTGCACCCACGAACTTCACCGTCTCGTGGCTGAACACTTCAGCTCTCCCTCCTCCCCCGTCAAATACATGCAGGTCCCGGACCTCCGCCACTGCCAAACCTTTATCACCCAACGCCTGGAGGAGGAACGCTACACATTCTGGCTTAGGTTCTCGAACAGCACACGGGAAAAATGTGAATTCGAACAGTTTCGTCATTTACCCTCCCCTAAACACAAGCCTTCAACTTGCCACCGCCCTCTCGACCCATTCCATCACTGCCACTTCTGACCTATTATGTTCTCCCTCTTTTGTATTTATGTCTCAGCCCAGACTCACACATCTTTTCCTGAGGAAGGGCTTAAGCCTGAAAACTGAATTCTCCTGCCCCTCGAATGCTCCCTGATCTGCTGTGCTTTTCCAGCATCACACTACCAACTCGGATCTCCAGCACCTGTAGTCCTAACTTTATCTTTGGAATTGTCAATGACGTTGGTGTGAAGATATCCCTTGATTGCAGTGATCACTGTGACTGAGTTTTCCATTTATTTTGGGTGAGGGCAGGCTGGATGTGAGACGAGCGTTTAACACCTAAACAACGGCAATGGGATCACATAGCGAAGTTAGGGCGGGCTGAAGTGAAGTGGAAAGTTCTGTCAGAAGATGGGTCAATACAACTGCCCAACATCACACAGATTGTAAAAGACACACAGAAGGAGTAAAGCCCTTCAGTGCAGGCACAATGACAGGTAAAGTGGAAGGGAGACAATACACTGCGGTGCAGTGGAATTATTTATGTGAACGGATTTGATATATAAGCTACTTTACATATGGACTGCCCTCACATTGGAAAAAGGAATTTCCTGAAATGTTACGGCGACATTTGCCTGTGACATCACAATGTTGAGAGACACTGACATAGTTTCTTCTGTAGCAGCGTGGCCTAGTGAAAGCACGATCGTCCCATCAACCAGAATTTAATACTTCAAAGCTCTTCTCTGCACTTTACAACTTATTTGCTGTTCCTGTAGTCAGATCTCAATCGCTTCTCAGTGTATCTTCTTCTGCTTCCTGCTTCACGAAAACACTTGAAATGTGAACAAATCCACTTTCCACTTTCACCAATCTTTTGTAACTCCCGAGTTGGCATAGGTACGAGTGACCGATTAGCCTTCTCTAGCGCTCTCACTCTGGTATGATCTGAATGACAAAGTGGACTGTGTCTGATCTGCAGAATGTCCCCACCGGGACGGTGCTGTTTATCTCATACCCGTGGACTGAGCTGTCTCTATTGGCAGAGTATTCAGCCATTTCCCTCCACTTGCAGGCATTATGAGAGGGTGTAAGTGCTCTGAAGCTTCCTCTCACGGGCACAGCCAAGTGCAAGAGCACCGCTGGAACTTAGCAACTTTGATTGCGAACTTCCTCCAAATATCATTTATTTGAGAGAGAGAGAAAGATGTTGAGCTGGTGGGAAAGAAAGAAATGAGCTGTGGACTCTCTTCCCTCAGTAAAATACCAATAAGTGCATTTTTGTGCTGCACATTTGATTTTCAGAATCAATCTTCGGAGAACAATCTTGCTGAATGGCTTTTGTTTCAGAGGCGTCGGCTTCTTTGCTGCAATCGGGCATCAGTCAACATCTGAGTCCCAAATCCCAGGTGAAGTGACCCCAAATGAAACCATCACTCGCTGAGAACCAGCCCCACAGCCAGGAGATGCGGGGCTGCAGGTAGTCCAAAGTGGAAGGGAGGATGAAAAGTTAGCCATTATTTTTATCCCTCAACCACTCTGTCACAGAGACAGGGAGAGGGACGGCAGAGACGTGTGACGTCATTCGCTTGCCGACAGAAGCCGTTCAGCCCATCGAGTCCACGGCAAATCTCGATCGCTTGCTTCTTTCTGAGGTTATTCATCATTCGTGGTGCTTGTTCTAATAATAGGAAACTGTGTCTGTGTCGAAATGCTGTCTCCAACATATTGATCCACATATCATTCACGGCTGTTCATTTCGCCGGAGGACCCTGCTGTGTGACACAGGTGGGGAAAAACTGCAAGGCGTCATGGGCATGGTACAAGCCAAAACTGATTTCTCTCACTTTCGCCAATGTATTCCCAGCTCAGGCAAGTGACTTTGCGAATCAGGTCATAACAGACCGACAGAGAACAGCAAGTAGTTCTTCCATAACTTCAGACATGTGTTTCCTCAAATGTATAAACGTGGCGGGTGTATCAATTTCAGATACCATAGAGTGTAAGGACGTAAAAGGCTCATCAATATGTAATGCAAAGAACGGAGCACTGTTATAGCGAAATTCTGGCAGTGGCAGTGCACACACTGACAGCTGGAATTGTCATCGAGCAGAGGATGCTTTTCATTCATTAATTTTATGGATTATGCGCCCAACATGATCCCTCTGGGCGCTCTGTTATCGCTGACCACAGCCGTTTCTCGCAGTCTTCAGGTTTTTGTAGCATGTACCTTCGAGGATGATGTCAAAACGTCTTCACTGTTATTGTCTGATCAACCGTGGCACAGATGTGTCCCAGCTGTGTCAATACAACCACTCTGTAACTTCCCCCATTCTGCTGTTTTAATTGCAATTTCAATCAGAATCAGAAAATGTGTCACACTGCAGACTGAGGCCATGCAGCCCTCCTTCCCTCTGCTGGCTCCACACAATGATGAAATGACTGTGCTTTGATTGATTGATTATCACATGCACCTAAGTACAGTGGAAAGCTTTGTTTGCGATTGGTAAAGGCGGATCATAGTAATCAAGGACATGCAGATCACAGCGTGAGAAAAGTAAAAATTGACCAGACTCAGGAATTCAGGTTACGACGTATAGGACGTGTGCTCAGCAATATTCACATTGGCAAGATCAGCATTATTTCAAGGTAGACAATCCATTTCTCAGAGCAGCAACGGCCGGGAAGATACGGTTCGTGAACTTGTTTGTGTATGTTTTCAAGCTTTGAAATCTTTATCTGAACCCGATCTCATCGAAATTTTGTCTTCTCAGTCAAAAATGAAGTAGTGTGCAAAATCTGAAGACCAATCCCCAAGATGAACCTGAGACCTCTCGAACGTATATCACCTGTCTGAGGCAATATCACACCCGAGACAAACGAGCCAGAATGGTGCCAGACGTGATAACCATAAATCAGGTGAGGTTTTTTTTGGTTAACTAAGGCAATTTCTGCTCTTTCAGAGTGAAAGAAGCACAGAGTTTTCAACACAGGTCCTTTCCATTCTGACTCGCTTCTCCCAGGAGGCTGCACTAGCTACTTTCCCAGAACAGGGCGGTCTTCATTGATAACTGGACGAACTCACCTTCCATTGTCACGCAGTGTTGGTGGAGAGCAGCTTGAACGCGGTCTTCAACTCCCTATCAAACATGGGTTTGTGGAGTGGGGTACGGGTCTGGCGGAAGTGGGAAGTATAGAAATTCTGGAAAGGTGTAAAAAATGGAGATCATGCATGCACAAGAAATCATCTTCTTTTCGGAACCCTTATCCAAATAATGCGATCTGAGACAGATAGAAAATGCAGAACTGCGAGGAAAGACTGAATCTCTCCCCATTATTCGGGAACAGTGTCTGTGTTTCTCGAAGTCACGGGGAGGCTTCTGCTGTCTGAATCAGCATGGAATGTTACTGCAGAGAGTCCCATCGCTCATGCAGCTGATGTGTATACAATTTTCCACGTTCCCTGCAGTTCAGATCATAGATTTCAAGCTCACATCACCCCAGAGTGACAGGGAAGAGAAGGAAGCAATTCAGACCATTCTCTTACACAACCTGGCGATAAATTCGATATGGGACAGCGGACAGTCTCGAGTGGTTCCAGCATTTACAATCCCACTGTGATACTATGTTCACAAGATCTGACCACATGGAAGGAAATGACACAGTGACAAGATCTATTGAATCGGATTACGTGCAAAACAGAAGCCGAAGGAATGAAAAGAGCCATGAGAGCGGGAATGTAACATTATCTGTGAGGAAGTTGTTTTCCAGAATCGAGAAGCGTGCACAGTGCTGTTTCCAGGGTTCAATATCTGGATAAGTAGACTGAATCAGCATCGGCTGTTATTGTACTGCGTCTATTGTACAAAGTTGCAAAAGCACGGGCCTTTTGTAGAAAGGGGACAACTTCAAAATCCTCAAAGATGCAAAACACACAAATGAGGTGAACAACAAAGCAACCACAGAAACTCGTGCTACGTAATGGGGTAAACGCCAGAGCTCAACTTTCTCTCCGATTCGCACTCTGTCAAATTCCTGAGCCTGAGATTCGAACACTGAATGGTCTACGTTAATATAAACTGCTCTGCTCTCACACCTTCAGCATTTCATAGCCCATGTATATATGGCTGACACTAGTGATTGATTCCTCACTGTGTTACTTCAGCACACGTAGAAAAGAAATAAATATAAGAAAAACAGTCACGTATGTGACTGGGATTTGCCCCGATCCTGCTGCAGCCAATCTATTCAGCTGTAATTGAAATTGCTTCCACCTTTCCTGTGTCGGTAATGAGATTGCATAGCGTCGTGGTGAGTTTTCAGGCGTTGAATTGGACCCAGCATTCTTTCTCAGTTGGAAATTTACTGGGATATAAAGGCATGGTGAAAGACACGGTAGCGTTTACTGGAATATAAAGACGTTATTAGGAAGGACACGATCAGAGTTCACTTGGTACAAAGTCGGTAAAAAAACGCAGACATGACGCTTACTTTGAGATAAGACCACTAGAAAAGGAAAGAGCAGATTTAATGGGAAGGTCGGATAGAAAAAAAGTATCATGCGGGAGAAATCAGGGAAGACTTAGTTATGTCTGAAGGGAGGTTATCCAGCTGATGTGACGTTGGTAAGAGTAAATCTGAGGGAACTTCCTTCGTTTAGGTGAGTGGAAACTAGAGGTTGGAGCCTCAAAACCAAGTATTATTGAAATCGGAGATGAATTTTCAGAAGTAAAAACATTTGAGGAGCTGATTCCATTATATTTCAAAAGTCGTGTGCAGACACACAGGGGGAGAATTTAACAGGGACAGAGATTCTGGGCTGCCTGGATGGCCAGGCAAAAGGGAAATACTCTCGAAGTGGATAACATCCATCACAAAGAAATTACATATTGCCTGCAACTGAAAATGTTAATTATAAGAAGAGCTGCTGGCGTCGATAGGTGTTGCAGCTCATTCTACATGAAATATTATATATTGTAAATACACTGAGTTGTTTGGTTTGGCTCTGCATTGAATGGAAGTCGGTTAGCTCAGTCCGCTGACTAACTAGTTATGAGAAAAGCGAGACCAACAGCATGGGATTAATTCTCTCACCGTCTCAGGTTTGCATAAGCATCATTGTCTACCCCACTCAATACTATGGTGCCTCTAGTGAGTACGATTTGGCCATTAGATGTAAAATATCTTTATCATTGCCATCTGTTGCCTTGAATATTCATTCGCAATCATACGAAAGGAGAGTGAGTCCATTTAATACTCACTGATCTTCGCTTGAAAAATCCTGTGACAAGACTCGACCTTATCCCAGTTTGCACTCTCTGCTCCTTCCAACAGCAAAACTACTTGTTATGCCTTTGCCAGATTTACTGACAACATTCAAACTCCCCAAAGAGGAAAATCTAATACTTTTAATTGGATAATGAGCTGTGCGTGTTTGCAGGAAATGGATTAATATAAAATGAGTTAAACCGACTTTCCAAGAATGTAATCCAGTGCAGGGTGAGCGATTTGAGAAAGGTCATTAATCTAAAATTTCAACTCTGTTTCCCTATCCACAGATGGGTATTCACCTGGGGAATATTTGCATCTTTTCAGATAATAATTGACAGAAATGTGAAACTGGAGTTTTCAACTAAATGCTACTTTACTCAACATTGATTTCAACTGCGTTTTAGTATGATGTGCTAATAATCCCTTGTCAATGTCAGGAACAGCATCTTTAGATAAGCATTAAACTTACAACCATGGCATTTTATGCACCTTTAAGTAGCAGGTGCTAAACAATTGTGCGACTGAAGCCGCAGACCGTAAGCTGTCCTACTCATACTGTAGGAACTTTAGTTCAACTGCTCTACTTTCTCTGTGGTTCTGAAATTAAAGCGAAAGCAGACGAGGTGAAACTGAAATCAACCTGTGATGATTGAAGCTTCAGGTTCAGGAAAGGGACACGTAAAAATATGCAAAATATACTTCATTGAAAAATGGGTTTCCGTTGGTTCCTGCGTTGTTTACAGACAATGTTACTTTTCCGTTGTCGCCAGGCCTTTCCTTGGATCGGCTTCAATTCGAATCAATAAAACTTCTGAAAGTTCATAAAGCATAAAACATGAAGCATACTGCATTCATCAATAATCTTCACCATTCCTACATCCATGAAGACGTTGCACGGTTTCCATGAATGCTGAAGGTGTAAGAGTGTGATACAAGAATAAATTCAATTCCACTTTAAATTGTAAAGTAGGAAGAATGCACCGTAAGACTCAGAATGTCAGAAATTCATGTACGTCTCCGTGTCCAGAACTGAAGCAAAACGGAGGGGTAATCGGTCCCTGAATGCCCATGTTTGCTTACTCTATGTGTTCAGTTGGAAACCGGTGTGAAGGAGCATGCAGTCTGACAGAGCGCCTGGGAGAATCCTTGATTGTCTGATAGGAGCTCACCATTCTGGCTTTGAGAGCGGTGGAGTAAATGGGAGAACCTTGATATTCCGTGGTGTAGATCCACACTTCAACATGTTATTGTTGAAAACCCTCTGTCAGAAACAGCACTGATAGAGTAACTGGACGACACTATTCCAAACACCGGTCCTACACCGCCATTTGACATCGTTATGACTGACCAAATACATCAATATCTTTCCCCAGTCAATCCACAACAGCCTGTCGCCCAAAGGGAAAAAGACCTTTAAGCAATCGATAATGTCTGTGAAACTATTGGAGGGGAATGCATTTAGAGACAGTGGGTTTCTGCACGAAGTTTGTAGGTTTCATAGGTTAGCAGTTGATTCTGGTCTGATATGTTTCCTTCAAAACTCACCACTAAGGGGGTAAGGAATTTTCTGTGTTAAACAGCAATTTCGAGAACCCCAGACGACGGGAATTAGTGATGAATCAGCAGAATAGTAATTGATTCAGCTGAAATCTGAACTCCGATTCTGGTGGAACCCAAAACAACAAACTTTGTATAGCAATGTTAACAATGCTGTAGAAATCTAACGCGCTTTTCATTGCACCACCGAGCCGCGCTAGACACAATTTTACTGTATTCAAAGTTGTGGTTGTCATCGAGAACATATAAGAAATCTCCAGGGGAGTTCTTCAGGGGTAGATCTTTTATTTGCAGACAAAAAACCGTGACTCTCAAAAAGCAAATTCTTGAACGACCCCAAAACACAGGATCCGTGGCTCTTTATACCCTTTCTTTAATTATATTTTTGTTAGCTTACCAGGATGCCCAACTGTGTTAGTCAGAATTATGTCACTCCAGGTATACAATAAACCATTATCACTCTACTGCTGCCAATAGGGTTTTTTTCTATTGTCACGATCATGTATTTCACTCCCACCTCTGCTGCAATGATCTTCCAGCCCAGACTAACCTGTCATGATTAGATATTTAGCGACCCCATCTACCACAATGTTTTCCTGTCCCAAGCTGATTAGATATTTAATGTCTTTTTTTCTGCTACAAGGGTTTCAAGCAGACTGACTCTACTAACTATCAATTAAATACTTAAAGTCAAGTCCTAAAGATTTATTGTCACGAATTGTCCCAACCTGCAATGATGATATTTAGCTGGCAAGGCTGACGGTAATAATTGCTGTTATCTCAGCCTGTCACAGTAACCATTCACCCCCAGTCTGACTCTGCTCATTGGTGGAGGAGCTTTCCACTATGCTTATCCCATCCAGCCACAGTGGCCCCATCCTCCCTCCGTGACCTTTTGACTCATGTCGCATTCCACAGACCCCTTGTTACAGATCGACAGTCGTCTCTATGCTTTTACCCTTCCCAGGCTGTCATGCTCGGTATTTGCCGTACGGTGTTCGGATCTTTGATCAGATATCTGTTTGTCTTCGCCCCACTTTCCAGGACCTGGTCCTTATCCATGTGTGCTCCAGCTTCTCAAGTATTCGGCTAAATACTCTTGAAGTGTTTTGATTACTCAAAGCTTTACGACACGTTCAAACAGTGAGTTCCAATTATACAACACTCTCAGAATGACAATGTTCTTCCTATATCTCCTCTGATTATCCTCCCCCTTGCGTTTAACGTAGATCTATGGTTGTAAACACTTCTCTTAAGAAATTTATTCCTATAACACATATCTATCCCCTTATTGTACACCTTAAACTCTTCCCCACTCATTCTTCTCCGCTCTCAGATAAAGAGCCTGAGCTGAACTAATTTATTTTCGCCATGACGAGGTTGTCGTGCTGGAAAAGTACAGCCGATCAGGCAGCATCCGAGGAGCAGGAGGACCGACGCTTCTGGCATAAGCCTTTCATCACGGATGAGACGCATGGATGGGGCCGGAGAGATATATGAGCGGCAGTTGGGGTTGGGTGGAAGGGAGCTGGAAAAATGCTAATTGGTTGGAGGCGGGGGAGAAAGTGATAAGTCAGAGGGGGAAAGATTAATAGGTCCGAAGGTGGTGCCGAGTTGGATGCTTCGGACTGTGATAATGTGGGGGCAGGAGAATTGAGGGAGATGTTGAAATCCAATTTATCCCGTATAGGTGCAGGGTCCCAAGGCAGAATATGAGGCCTTCCTCTTCCAGGTAGCGAGTGGTAACGGTTTGGCTGTGGCTAATGCCCGAAAAGTCGATTGTCCTGTTCTGCAAACCACATTTCAGGGAGATGTTGAAATACCAAAGACTAAAAAAAGGACAAAAACTTTTAGAATCAGAGTTAATAGGATTAGACACAAAGCAGACAGAAACCATTTGGCCAATTGAGTCTCCTCTGTGCCGCCGAAGAGATTCACACTCCCTCACACTATTTTTCTAACCCCGCATTATTTATCCACCTACAAAAATAGAAATGAGTTCAAAAGCTCAGCAGGTCAGGTAGCATCGGTGGAGAGAAATCAGAGTTTAACATTGCAAATCAAAAACTGTTCCAATAAATGATCTGTTGTTCCCAAATGGTTATTCTGTTTTCCCTGAGCTGCAATTCCTACTTTTGTCTTTGATTTTGTCTTTGATTATACAGTCTATTCAGATTTTGTTTGCAATCTACCTGAAGTGCACATCTTTGGACAGTGAGAAGGAATCGGAGCAGCCAGAGGAAACCCACAAGGAAGAGAGAGAAAAGGAGCGTGCCAATTCCACACAGTCAGTCACATACGTCTGGAATTGAATGCGGGTTTCTGGCCTCTTAGCCCTCCCAAGCTGCAAGCGCCCGTCCACATTGCTAATTGAACCCAATCACTCGCAGTGCTAGGCAGTGGTATTGCCCTGGAGTTCAATGCAAAAAGAAGCCTATGTATCAGTACTGGAAATCAATAATCGATTAACTATCCAAACTCTTTTTTTTTAAATCACTTGACCGATAGCCTTGTAAGTCTTGTCATCAAAAATTCACATCTGAATACTTCTGAAAGTCATGAGGATTTCTGCCTCTCCAACCTTTGCATGCACTGAGTTCCAGATTTCAACCACCCGCCATTTCAAAACGTTTGTCTGCGCATTCACTCAAGTGTTTCCTCCTCTGTTCTTAAATCTATTACCCCGTGAGCAATCTCTCCGTTATAGGGAAACGTTTATTTCAGCCCTACGCCATTCGTATCCCTGATTATTTTGTATATCTCAATCATGTCTCCTCTCGATCTCTTCTGCTCTAAGTCTATCCAGACTATCAAATATCTCTTCATAACAGAAACTCTTCCACCCAGACAATATCCTGGTAAATCACCCCTCCATCATTTCCAGTGCTAATGTGATTGCAGAACTGCACACAATGGTGTAGATGGAGCCGAATGAGCAAGTGAAATAAATTATGTGGAAGTCTGCAGAAAGAGGTCTTTTTGAAAAAAAAAGTTCCTTTTCCTCAGTGCTGCCCTGTGTTCTTTTTCTGAGCCTGAAGTTCGAATAATATCTGATCCATGTCATTAAAAGCTGCTTTTGACCATTGATCTCAAAACCATAGTATCGAAATGGATTGACTGGTCTGAAGGTCGCAATGGTATGATTGCGGCACCTTCACCCAGCAACAGTGTGCGCAGCAGCACAGACTGAACAGGGTTCAATGTGAAAATGATTGTAAGGGAAATGGCAGGGGGAACTTAGAGGAGGTCAGTGATTGTGGGAGGGAGAGAAGTCTCCAAGAATGGGTGAGTCTGAATTCTGTTATTTATCTCACAGAGATGTGTGAGAGAGGGGTTTGATGAAAAAAATCATAATGTCAGAGAAAGTTTTCATGTAAAATCAATTAATTCATTTCTGTGGTTCGTTGGCATGTACCACAAGGAGTTAAAAAAGGAGAGAACATTACATTCCGTAACTCGGATTCAAACGAGGTTACTGCGGCCACAACGCACAACACTGAACATTATACGATCCCTGGGCCATGCAGAGATACGAGTTTGAAAAGAGCAGTAACTACAGTGTCATAGGACATGTTAGGAAGAATGCAGAGACACAACAGGACTATTTGGCGAGCAATAATACACATGTGGGAACTCAGAATTGGCTGTATATTCTAATTGGATGTTTCATGAGGCTGAGGAAGTTCCATCGAGTACGGCATGAAGACTGAAGGTGATAGATTTTTACAAAACATCAAATTCTCAAGGGATCCTGAAGGATATTGTTGAAATGTATGTTTCAACAGCAATGTGGTTTCACATTTGTTGCCTCACGAGCTTCCAGACACAAGTAAGTATCCATTTCTGCAGTGGATCACATAATCCCAGTTCCCATAATCAATGGTGCAGTTGCAAAGGTCAAACTGGAATTTGGGACGGAAATGAGCACGTGACGCTACTTTGTCGCACCAGTGGTGCGATCGCTGAGCACATGGTCCTTCCTCGGATTTTACAGAGTGCATGAAATTCCGAGGCTGGGAGTTCTGCTGGTCAAATGCGGGGAGGAAGGGCATATTTGTCTCCAGTTATTAGATTATTAAGGTACAACTGCAACATTAACCCGGACTGCAGATTGGCTCAGTGGAAGCGTGCTGCAGCCTTAAGGGAGAGGTCGATGTATTGCAAGCATTCAGTGCAATTTTACTTAACAATACACTGTTTTGTTATTTTGACAGTAAGAACTGTTTATAGACCACATCATCCTCTTGCGCCCAGCAAACACTCCAGTACACCGTACATCAGGTTCATTCCAACACAGCCACCTGTCATATTCTCACTCCCTCTGAGATGTCTGGAATTGGCAATGTCATTCTCTGAGATGGAGCAACGTAGGATTGAGATGGTAGTGTAGTGAACAAAGAAGAACAAAGAACACAGAACAGTTATAGCCCAGGAACAGGCCCTATGGACCTCCAAGCCTGGGCTGAACCAAATCAACTCTCTAAACCTATCACCCAATTCCTCAGCATCTGTTTCCATCTGCTCCCCACTTACTAACGCATCTATCAAGGCGCACCTTAAATGAAACGACGGTGCCTGCCTCTACTACCTCTGCTAGCAACGTGTTCCAGGCACCTACCACCCTCTGTGCAAAATACTTTCTACATCTAACCTCTTTCAACGTTTCACCTCTCAACATTAATGCATGACCTCTCATTATTGAATCCCTCACCTGGGGAAAAAAAAACATCTCTATACACCCGGTCTGTACCCTTCAAGATTTTGTAGACCTCAATCAAGACCCCTCAATCTCGTTTTTGCTACTGAAAACAATCATAAACTTCTTAAACTCTCCTCACAGCAAGAATGAACTCCATCTGCCACTTTTCCGCTCAACTCTCCTGTCTATCTATATTCTTCTTCATTCTTTCAGTGATCCCTATGATTTCTGCTACTCACCAACCTTCGTGACAAATGCAAATGTAGTCGTGATATACTGGGCTAGCAACCCTTGGAGATTGGAACATGGCAGCTGCTGGTATTTAAATCGATGAATAAAATCTGGAATATTAATCCCGATCAGAGGAACAGAGGCAAAATGTTTTAATTTGCTGAAAACCGTTTCATTCTTGTCCCTTTGAAAGGGGAGTTTGCCATCCTTAACGAGACCTGATAACATATGACTCCAGACTTCCAACAGTGCGGATCACCCACAGAATCCCTCTGACTCAGTTCAAGGTGAATTAAGAATGAACAAAAAATAAAGCTCAGACCATAGCTGTCACACTCCATGGAGAATAAAGAAGAATTTTAAAAAAGCATGGATGACGGGGAAAATTGGGACTCTGCGTGGACTCAAATTCAACTGATTATCCAAGCTAAATAGACACATGGATACACACACCGCTAAGAAGTCAGGTCCATAGGGCGACTTCAGGAAAGGATTCAATTACCCGCTGAAGTGTAAACCTACGTACCCAGGCACAATGTGGACAGGGCATTCACCACTCCCACAGATGAGAAGGGATCACTCATAAGGCCAACTGGCAGAGTCACCAGCATGTTTACAAATGACATCAAGGGTCAGATTGTGCTGTTATTGCAGGTGTTCATCACATCCAGCAATGAACCATGTTTGGATGCCTGTTTCCAGTGGAGTTCTACTGTTTCCTGATTCAACGATTCAGACTTAATTGTAGGACCATGATTTAGAAGTTTGCAGAGGATGCAACAATTGGTCGTGTATTTGACTATGATGAATAATGTCAGGGCCTGCAGAGATGTATCAGTCAGGTGGAAAATAAAAACGGTGAATGGAATTGAATCCAGACAAATAAGTGGCAACGAATTTGGGGAGTTGAAACAATAACAGTGAAGATTCTGAGTGTGAACAGAATAAACAGGAACCAAGAGATCTTGGAGTGGATATTCACAGATCACTGAAGATTTGTGGACAGGGAGCTCAGTTGGTCGACAGTATTTTTGGATATTTTCTGTTGTTGTCCTCAGCCTGTGGATGATATTCGATCTTTAGCAACCGCCAGTTTAGGAAACAACTAAAAGAATGAGCACAAGTCTGGTCCATGCAATAATCAACATTTTTTAAAAATTGTAAGATAAAGGATGGAAGGCTGATGTATACCACTTTAACCATCAAGACCGCTTCATCACGCAATGAATTTACTACTGATACATGTCCAAGTCATGCCGGTATGTGCCTTGGAGGATAACTTGCAAATGGTAGCGCTTCAGTGCATGTTCAACTTTGTCCTCATAGTCGGTACAGATTTTGAGCTTTGAATGTTCTGTCAACACAGCCTGGATGACTTACTCCACCGCATCTTGTAGGTGGTGCACTCTACTGCAATTGTGCATTAGCAGTGAGGGTAATAAACATTCAGGTATTGACCGTGGTACAGTTAAGTGACTGCATTGTCTTGGAGTATGCCCAGTTCCTTGAGTGGTATTGGAGCTACACGCAACAAGGCAAATGGAGAGAGTTGTGTTACACATCAAATTTGTGCCTTACAGATGATGCAGGCTTCACGGAGACATGAGTTGTGTTAATTATCAAACAAAGTCGACTGACGGACATTTTGTTTGTAGTCAACTTCTTTGTATGGGCCGTCAGGTTCCATTTCTCCTAAATATTAGCTCCGAGGACGATTACACGGAGGACTTCAGTGACAACGAAGCCATTGATTGTCAATAGAATAAGATTAGATTCTCATTTGTTAAAGTTGTCATTACTGCATTTGGTCCATGTGTAGACTAATCCGATTCCAATCGCTATCTGATTTGAAGTTCCAGTTCCCGTGCTGTAAGGGACAGCAGAGATTTACGAGGATGTTGTCAACTTTGGATGAAATGGAGCTTCGTGGAATGATTGGTCAGGCTTGGATTGTTCTTCTTGAAACAAAATCGTGGGATCTTGATAGGGTAGATATAGGCAGGTGGTTTGGCCTATTCTCTGATGAGAGCACAAGAGGACATAATCTCAGAATGAGATATCGCCCATTTAATTCAGAAATGAAGAGTAATTTCCACGCTCAGGGAATCTGTGGCTTTTTCTTTTTGGCAACCGAAGTAGAGGCGAAGTTGTTGGGTATTTTCAAACGGTGTCAGGTATTTAATCAGAAAGATGATGAAGTTTGTCGAGGTAAGTGAGCAGAATGGAGTTGAAGATTATCAGATCAACCATGAGTTGGTTGTATGGTGGGGCAGACTCGATGGGCTAAATGGCATGCATCCATTTTGTTAACATTTGATCTAACGCCAAATTTTATTCCTAAGTTGAGAATTGTGAGTGGATGGGATGAAGTGATAGAAAAGGTTTATCAAACAGATCAGGAACGAAGCTCATAAGCTCATGAAGAAGAAATGTGCTGTGACCTGGGGGCAACAAATGACACTCTGCACAGCACAGGTGGATGTTTACAGAAGCTGTGATTGCTGAAGAAAATTGGTCGACCTTGTACAGTTAGCAAGTCAGTCATCACGCTGCATGTGAAAGAATGCAAGGTTAGTTTCATTGGAGCAGTTTGTTGCGGTTCCAATTCCGAGTGACTGCTGAAATACTGATCAAATCATTGTGTGGACTGTTCGTTTAAATAATCATGAGCAATCCCATTGGATAAACTTGTGCTCCCGATCACTTGTTAGTTATTTCTCTTCCTGTCGATGTAAATTCATAGAAAGACAAGATGGAAAGAGGGGCATAAAGAAAAAAATGTGTTCCTTCTAATTACACCAATCTAATTTACAACCGAATAGAACATCTGGTCTCATTTTTTATTTCAACTTTAATGTGGTGTTGATTATTCGTGAATCTCCCGTGCAGTGAAGCGGAAGAACAAAATTCTCGATCCAGTGTATACCAGAGGTGTGAGATGCAATGTAAAATTGCAGCAGTGGTTTGTGGAATTAGCAACCAAAATGTGACTCGAACCGTGAATGTGGAGCACGGTGGTATAATAATCCATCACCGTAATCTCTCGGTCTCCTCAGCACGTTTTGGAAATGGGTGACATGTGACCTCATCAAGGTAACATGTGGTGAAAGTCGTGGTTGAGAAATGTCTTGAGCTAAATTGATTCCAAACCATTGTGTTTCTGCTTTCACCAGAATTACAATAACAGCAAAATCCAAGAAATAGCCATGCTCAGAATGAAACAGTGAACAATAATTCCCCGTCATATTCACACCCACATTTTGCATTCACTCATAATTTCTTCAGTGACGTTCTCTCTCACAGGAAGACGTAGCTATGGCGAGTGATATAAATGCGATGTTGTGTTTCAATAGCCGTTCTCAGATGGCAATACTGAATTACGTTAAACCACAAGAAAAGCTTTATTGTTCGTTTCATTTTATTAAGTGAACTGAAAGTCACACTGTTCATAGTAATAATCGGAAGTGCAATAGATTTATCTCATTGAAACGATTAATGATATAAGCAAATTTGTTCCGAATTTATTTCAGCTGAAAGAAAATACTGCCATTTATGCTGATCAACTCCAACAGTTTGTTAAAATGCTGTTTCGATCCCCGCTATATTGATGTTTAAAACAAAACTGCGGTGTGGGAATGTGCTGAATATTTAAAGTGTCTGTCCTGTCATGATCATGTTCTCCTCCCGCGCAGAAAATCGCAAGCAGCTCGAATGTTGCTTTGTTTTCCAGGCAAGCTGATTTTTTACTGGAACGGAATGGAGACTTTTATTTCATCGCAGTTGTGAAACAAAGTCCTGCGGTGACTCGATTCGTCGTTGTTTGGTTTTCTGGCCAATGGGAAAATCGTTCCCAAGAATTTCGATGTCATATGTTATTGCGTTTCTCCCATTTTCTTCATTTCCGTCCAGGAGACATGGGAAGGTAAAGGTAATCTAATCGAGACTGTGATTGGTGAAATTCACTTTTTATGGCCCATTCTTATTATGTTCTTTCTTTCTCTCTTTTCAGCTTTGTCTGGGAAGTGGTGGTGCACTAAGGCTGCAGTATGTTTGAAATAGTAGTTTGTAATTGCCCTCCTGTTCGTTGTGAGATTACTTTATGCCTCATGCCCTCGGCATTTCTCACATTTAACATTCATGCTTCGCTGTGTCTGAACATGCATTTGGTTTGCCAGTTTTGTTTGTGTTCCTTGTTAAATGTTTTCTGTTTTGCGATTCGCTCAGTATATTACGAATTAACAGGCTTTCTGAAGTAATTTCCAGCTGCCAAAATCTTCAATTGAGGATCTGGAAAAATTTCACGGAATATTGCCAGTCAGAGCAAAAGTAAGAAAGTCGTTCGTTTCGGCAGTGTTTCACAATCCTACCTTTCCCGTGAGCAGTCGAACAGACTGAAAGATTGTGCCATAGTCTGCGATGCTAAAAAGTGATCCTTTAAAGCAGGTGTAATAAGCAACACAACGTTATTGGTTTACACCGCGTGGGAACAGATACTTCAGTTGTATCACGTCCATGCTCACCACAGAACCAAAATTAAACACGTCCCATTCTCCAGCATTTGGCCTAAATCCCTCTAAACCCATTCTATCCAGAAACTCCTCCGGTTACCTTTGCAATTTTCTGAGCGTAATAGCCTCGTCCACATCCGCGGGTAGCTCAATCCATACACGCACAACCTTCTGTGTGGGAAATGTGCCTCAGGTACTTTGTCAATTTCAGCCAAATCACCTTAAACCAATGCTCTCGAGTTTTCAACTCGCCCCAGCTGAGGGAAAACACGAATGTACTCAGTTTACAACCCTTCCATCAGATCATGTCGCAGCCGTTACGCTGCAGGGAAACTTGTCCCAGCCTATTCCACCTCGCCCAACGGTCCAAGCATTAACGACATCCTTGTCTTTATTTTGACATCAATTTCTCGTGTCTTTTTTAAAAGTTTTCAAAATGTCAATTACGCTGGACAACAACGAGCTGTTGGAAACTGAAAGATAAAACGTAGAATGGCTTCAACTTTTAGTGCCGGACCCACTGAGCTGCTGCATGGGTGGCCGCGGCTTGTTTCTGTGGTGTAATGGTCATCACATTTCCCTTACACGCGGAAGGTCTCCTGTTCGAAACTGGGCAGAAACTAATTTGTTCTTCAATTGCAGCACTTTACATGGACAAAAATGGAGCTTTCTTGCTTGCTTTCCCATCAACAAACCTGCCTTCGAATTTGTTTTAACAAATCTGCTCTCGTAGTGAAATGTAATGGAACACAATTCCATTTAATTACTGCGCAAAGCATTGTAAAGTTTCTCTCCAACCTGGTTCTGATCATAAGTCATTCTGTTTGAGAGTATAGTTACCGCGTTCTGATCCTTGCAGTACCGCATTTGCATTCCTTGCGTAGGTGACCGTTTCAAAGACAGGGAAGAAGCTGATGCGCTGGTGTCACAGTGCACCACGGATTCCTGAACTAGTCTGTCTGTCAAATGTAGCCCAAAGTCGTCTCTGAAAGATCTCATTTGGAAGCTTCTGACGTTATACCATGTGCGAGAATTGGCACCAGAGATCCTGAATCATGGTTTGAATCAGTTCGCACGTTAGTGGCTCATTCAATCAGCAACAGCAATGAAAGAAATTATACTCTCCGAGGAACCTCTTGGACCTGTGCTTTCATAGTACCGCTAGTATTAAGGTGAGACACGAGATCTAAGCCATGTTGGGGCTGAAACGACAGAGAGGATGCAGAATGACATCGCACTCATTCGGTTTTCTTTAAATCACTGATGAGCAGGAAAATGTAAACGGGGAGTGCGAGTGGGAAAGTGAGGCAGTTGCAGCTCTGGTGAAATTCCTTCTTTGTGAGTCACTCAGCAAGAAGAGACGTGAAGGTGACTCAGCCGTGAGAGCTCTTCACATCGAGAACAAAAGGCACTCAAGGGCAGTTAGCACCTCTCCCGGAGTGGGGGTGTGGTGAGGTGCTAACAGAACCTCTTGACTTCTGTACCTCCGGTTTTAGCGTGGTGAACATTCTTTGGGACTATTATTCTGAGAAACAGACACAGTGACTGAAACTATGCTGCACGGTATGATGTGGAACACGGCCTGCTCAGCTTTGTGCATTTTCCCTGTAGTCCCGTGTGTTTCATGTTCCGTGTAAACGTGAAAGTTGTCCTGTTTCGAGCAATGGGTGAAAACATTTGGCAAAGTAAGATTCGAAATTGCAGTAATGTCAAGCAGCTCATGATTATTTGAACAATCCTTAACCTAACATATGCTCACACACTCACAGATGCATTTGTAGCGGAAAGAGTCTGAGAAGATACACTAAGGTTACCATTGATTTCTTTTTTTCTGGATTGATGGGCTATCATTATCTGCTGCGAAATTGATATTGTGGCTGGACACATGCCAGTAGCTGTGCGAGTCGGAGAGGGATCATGGAACCCTTTTCATGTGACTTTGCATCTGTTGGTTTGAATCCCGCCACTGCCATTTATGCCCATCAACTCCAACAGCTTGTTAAAATGCTGTTTCGATCCCCGCTATATTGATGTTCAAAACAAAACTGCGGTGTGGGAATGTGCTGAATATTTAAAGTGTCTGTCCTGTCATGATCATGTTCTCCTCCCGCGCAGAAAATCGCAAGCAGCTCGAATGTTGCTTTGTTTTCCAGGCAAGTTGAGTTTTACTGTAACGGAATGGAGACTTTTATTTCATCGCTGTTGTGAAACAAAGTCCTGCGGTGACTCGATTCGTCGTTGTTTGGTTTTCTGGCCAATGGGAAAATCGTTCCCAAGAATTTCGATGTCATATGTTATTGCGTTTCTCCCATTTCCTTCATTTCCGTCCAGGAGACATGGGAAGGTAAAGGTAATCTAATCGAGACTGTGATTGGTGAAATTCACTTTTTATGGCCCATTTTTATTATGTTCTTTCTTTCTCTCTTTTCAGCTTTGTCTGGGAAGTGGTGGTGCACTAAGGCTGCAGGATGTTTGAAATAGTAGTTTGTAATTGCCCTCCTGTTCGTTGTGAGATTACTTTATGCCTCTTGACTTCGGACTCTCTCACATTTAACATTCATGCTTCGCTGTGTCTGAACATGCATTTGGTTTGCCCGTTTTGTTTGTGTTCCTTGTTAAATGTTTTCTGTTTTGCGATTCGCTCAGTATATTACGAATTAACAGGCTTTCTGAAGTAATTTCCAGCTGCCAAAATCTTCAATTGAGGATCTGGAAAAATTTCACGGAATATTGCCAGTCAGAGCAAAAGTAAGAAAGTCGTTCATTTCGGCAGTGTTTCACAATCCTACCTTTCCCGTGAGCAGTCGAACAGACTGAAAGATTGTGCCACAGTCTACGATGCTACAAAGTGATTCTTTAAAACAGGTGTAATAAGCAACACAACGTTATTGGGTTACACCGCGTGGGAACAGATACTTCAGTTGTATCACGTCCATGCTCACCACAGAACCAAAATTAAACACGTCCCATTCTCCAGCATTTGGCCTAAATCCCTCTAAACCCATTCTATCCAGAAACTCATCCAGTTACTTTTGCAATTTTCTGAGCGTAATAGCCTCATCCACATCCGCGGGTAGCTCATTCCATACACGCACAACCTTCTGTGTGGGAAATGTGCCTCAGGTACATAGAACATAGAACATAGAAAGATACAGCGCAGTACAGGCCCTTCGGCCCTCGATGTTGCGCCGACCGAATCCTACCTAACCTACACTAGCCCAATAACTTCCAAATGCCTATCCAATGCCCGCTTAAATGACCATGAAGAAGGAGAGTTCACCACTGCTACTGGCAGGGCATTCCATGAACTCACAACCCGCTGTGTAAAGAATCTACCCCTAACATCTGTCCTATACCTACCACCCCTTAATTTAAAGCTGTGTCCCCTAGTAACACCTGACTCCATTAGCGGTAAAATGTTCTCAGTGTCGACCCTATCTAAACCCCTAATCATCTTATACACCTCTATCAAATCTCCCCTAAACCTTCTCTTCTCCAATGAGAACAGCCCCAAGTGCCTCAGCCTTTCCTCATAAGATTTTCCTACCATTCCAGGCAACATCCTGGTAAACCTCCTCTGCACTCGTTCCAATGCCTCCACATCCTTCCTATAGTATGGCGACCAAAACTGCACACAATACTCCAGATGAGGCCGCACCAGAGTCTTATACAGTTGCAACATGACCTCAGGACTCCGGAACTCAATTCCTCTACCAATAAAGCCCAGTACACCATATGCCTTCCTCACAGCACTATTTACCTGGGTGGCAACTTTCAGAGATCTGTGTACATGGACACCAAGATCCCTCTGCTCATCCACACTACCAAGTAGCCTACCATTTGCCCAGTAATCCATCATCTTGTTATTCCTACCAAAGTGAATGACTTCACACTTAGCTACATTGAATTCCATTTGCCACATTTCTGCCCAGCTCTGCAACTTATCTATATCCCGCTGTAACCTACCACTTCCTTCCTCACTATCCACAACTCCACCGACTTTTGTGTCATCCGCAAACTTGCTTACCCAGCTTTCAAGTCCTTCCTCTAGGTACTTTGTCAATTTCAGCCAAATCACCTTAAACCAATGCTCTCGAGTTTTCAACTCGCCCCAGCTGAGGGAAAACACGAATGTACTCAGTTTACAACCCTTCCATCAGATCATGTCGCAGCCGTTACGCTGCAGGGAAACTTGTCCCAGCCTATTCCAACTCGCCCAACGGTCCAAGCATTAACGACATCCTTGTCTTTACTTTGACATCAATTTCTCGTGTCTTTTTAAAAAGTTTTCAAAATGTCAATTACGCTGGACAACAACGAGCTGTTGGAAACTGAAAGATAAAACGTAGAATGGCTTCAACTTTTAGTGCTGGACCCGCTGAGTCGTTGCAGGGGTGGCCGCGGTTTGTTTCTGTGGTGTAGTGGTCGTCGCATTCCCCTTACACGCGAAGGGTCCCCAGTTCGAAACTAGGCAGAAACAACTTTGTTCTTCAATTGCAGCACTTTACATGGACAAAAATGGAGCTTTCTTGCTTGCTTTCCCATCAACAAACCTGCCTTCGAATTTGTTTTAACAAATCTGCTCTCGTATGAAATGTAATGGAACACAATTCCATTTAATTACTGCGCAAAGCATTGTAAAGTTTCTCTCCAACCTGGTTCTGATCATAAGTCATTCTGTTTGAGAGTATAGTTACCGCGTTCTGATCCTTGCTGTACCGCATTTGCATTCCTTGCGTAGGTGACCGTTTCAAAGACAGGGAAGAAGCTGATGCGCTGGTGTCACAGTGCACCACGGATTCCTGAACTAGTCTGTCTGTCAAATGTAGCCCAAAGTCGTCTATGAAAGATCTCATTTGGAAGCTTCTGACGTTATACAATGTGCGAGAATTGGCACCAGAGATCCTGAATCATGGTTTAAACCAGTTCGCACGTTAGTGGCTCATTCAATCAGCAACAGCAATGAAAGAAATTATACTCTCCGAGGAACCTCTTGGATCTGTGCTTTCATAGTACCGCTAGTATTAAGGTGAGACACGAGATCTGAGCCATGCTGGGGCTGAAACGACAGAGAGGATGCAGAATGACATCGCACTCATTTGGTTTTCTTTAAATCACTGATGAGCAGGAAAATGTAAACGGGGAGTGCGAGTGGGAAAGTGAGGCAGTTGCAGCTCTGGTGAAATTCCTTCTTTGTGAGTCACTCAGCAAGAAGAGACGTGAAGGTGACTCAGCCGTGAGAGCTCTTCACATCGAGAACAAAAGGCACTCAAGGGCAGTTAGTACCTCTCCCGGAGTGGGGGTGTGGTGAGGTGCTAACAGAACCTCTTGACTTCTGTACCTCCGGTTTTAGCGTGGTGAACATTCTTTGGGACTATTATTCTGAGAAACAGACACAGTGACTGAAACTATGCTGCACGGTATGATGTGGAACACGGCCTGCTCAGCTTTGTGCATTTTCCCTGTAGTCCCGTGTGTTTCATGTTCCGTGTAAACGTGAAAGTTGTCCTGTTTCGAGCAATGGGTGAAAACATTTGGCAAAGTAAGATTCGAAATTGCAGTAATGTCAAGCAGCTCATGATTATTTGAACAATCCTTAACCTAACATATGCTCACACACTCACAGATACATTTGTAGCGGAAAGAGTCTGAGAAGATACACTAAGGTTACCATTGATTTCTTTTTTTCTGGATTGATGGGCTATCATTATCTGCTGCGAAATTGATATTGTGGCTGGGCACATGCCAGTAGCTGTGCGAGTCGGAGAGGGATCATGGAACCCTTTTCATGTGACTTTGCATCTGTTGGTTTGAATCCCGCCACTGCCATTTATGCCGATCAACTCCAACAGCTTGTTAAATTGCTGTTTCGATCCCCGCTATATTGATGTTCAAAACAAAACTGCGGTGTGGGAATGTGCTGAATATTTAAAGTGTCTGTGCTGTCATGATCATGTTCTCCTCCCGCGCAGATAATCGCAAGCAGCTCGAATGTTGCTTTGTTTTCCAGGCAAGTTGAGTTTTTACTGTAACGGAATGGAGACTTTTATTTCATCGCTGTTGTGAAACAAAGTCCTGTGGTGACTCGATTCGTCGTTGTTTGGTTTTCTGGCCAATGGGAAAATCGTTCCCAAGAATTTCGATGTCATATGTTATTGCATTTCTCCCATTTCCTTCATTTCCGTCCAAGAGACATCGGAAGGTAAACGTAATCTAATCGAGACTGTGATTGGTGAAATTCACTTTTTATGACAATTCTTATTATGTTCTTTCATTCTCTCTTTTCAGCATTGTCTGGGTAGTGGTGGTGCACTAAGGCTGCAGTATGTTTGAAAGAGTAGTTTGGAATTGCCCTCTTGTTAGTTGTGAGATTACTTTATGCCTCATGCCCTCGGACTGTCTCACATTTAGCATTCATGCTTCGCTGTGTCTGAACATGCATTTGGTTTGCCAGTTTTGTTTGTGTTCCTTGTTAAATGTTTTCTGTTTTGCGATTCGCTCAGTATATTACGAATTAACAGGCTTTCTGAAGTAATTTCCAGTTGCCAAAATCTTAAATTGAGGATCTGGAAAAATTTCACGGAATATTGCCAGTCAGAGCAAAAGTAAGAAAGTCGGTCGTTTCGGCAGTGTTTCACAATCCTACCTTTCCCGTGAGCAGTCGAGCAGACTGAAAGATTGTGCCATAGTCTGCGATGCTAAAAAGTGATCCTTTAAAGCAGGTGTAATAAGCAACACAACGTTATTGGGTTACACCGCGTGGGAACAGATACTTCAGTGTATCACGTCCATGCTCACCACAGAACCAAAATTAAACACGTCCCATTCTCCAGCATTTGGCCTAAATCCCTCTAAACCCATTCTATCCAGAAACTCATCCGGTTACCTTTGCAATTTTCTGAGCGTAATAGCCTCGTCCACATCCGCGGGTAGCTCATTCCATACACGCACAACCTTCTCTGTGCGAAATGCGTTTCAGGTGCTTTGTCAATTTCAGCCAAATCACCTTAAACCAATGCTCTCGAGTTTTCAACTCGCCCCAGCTGAGGGAAAACACGAATGTACTCAGTTTACAAACCTTCCATCAGATCATGTCGCACCCGTTACGCTGCAGGGAAACTTGTCTCAGCCTATTCCACCTCGCCCAACGGTCCAAGCATTAACGACATCCTTGTCTTTATTTTGTCATCAATTTCTTATGTCTTTTTTTAAAGGTTTCAAAATGTCAGTAACGCTGGACAAGAACGAGCTGTTGGAAACTGAAAGATAAAACGTAGAATGGCTTCAACTTTCAGTGCAGGACACCACGGAGCCTCTGCACGCCCGGCCGCGGCTTGTTTCTGTGGTGTAGTGGACATCACATTCCCCTTACATACGAAAGGTCCCCTGTTCGAAACTGAGCAGAAACTACTTTGTTCTTCAATTGCAGCACTTTACATGGACAAAAATGGAGCTTTCTTGCTTGCTTTCCCATCAACAAACCTGCCTTCGAATTGGTTTTAACAAATCTGCTCTCGTAGTGAAATGTAATGTAACACAATTCCATTTAATTACTGCGCAAAGCATTGTAAAGTTTTTCTCCAACCTGGTTCTGATCATAAGTCATTCTGTTTGAGAGTGTAGTTTCTGCGTTCTGATCCATCCATAAAAAGCAGTACCGCATTTGCATTCCTTGCGCAAGCGACCGGTTCAAAGACAGGGAAGAAGCTGATGTGCTGGTGTCACAGTGCACCACGGATTCCTGAACTAGTCTGTCTGTCAAATGTAGCCCAAAGTCGTCTCTTAAAGATCTCATTTGGAAGCTTCTGACGTTATACAAAGTGGGAGAATTGGCACCAGAGATCCTGAATCATGGTTTGGAGCAGTTCGCACGATAGTGGCTCATTCAATCAGCAACAGCAATGAAAGAAATTATACTCTCCGTGGAACCACTGGACCTGTGCTTTCATAGCACCGCTAGTATTAAGGTGAGACCCCAGATCTAAGCCATGTTGGAACTGAAACGGCGGAAACGACAGAGAGGATGCAGAATGACATCGCACTCATTTGGTTTTCTTTAAATCACTGATGAGCAGGAAAATATAAACGGGGAGAGCGAGTGGGAAAGTGAGGCAGTTGCAGCTCTGGTGAAAGTCCTTCTTTGTGAGTCACACAGCAACGAGAGACTTGAAGGTGACTCAGCCGTGAGAGCTCTTCACATCGAGAACAAAAGGCACTCAAGGGCAGTTAGCACCTCTCCCGGAGTGGGGGTGTGGTGAGGTGCTAACAGAATCTTTTGACTTCTGTACCTCCGGTTTTAGCGTGGAGAACGTTCTTTGGGACTATTATTCTGAGAAACAGACACAGTGACTGAAACTATGCTGCACGATAAGATGTGGAAAATGTCCTGCTCAGCTTTGTGCATTTTCCCTGTAGTCCCGTGTGTTTCATATTCCATGTAAACGTGACAGTTGTCCTGTTTCGAGCAATGGGTGAAAACATTTAGCAAAGCAAGATTCGAAATTGAAGTAAAGTCAAGCAGCTCATGGTTATTTAAACAATCCTTAACCTAACATATACTGACGCACTCACAGATACATTTGTAGCAGAAAGAGTCTGAGAAGATACACTAAAGTTACCATTGATTTTTTTGTCTGGATTGATGGGCTATCATTATCTGCTGCGAAATTGATATTGTAGCCATGCACATGCCAGAAGCTGTGCGAGTCGGAGAGGGGCCATGGAACCCTTTTCATGTGACTTTGCATCTGTTGGTTTGAATTCCGCCACTGCCATTTATGCCCAACAACTCCAACAGTTTGTTAAAATGCTGTTTCGATCCCCGCTATATTGATGTTCAAAAGAAAACTGCGGTGTGGGAATGTGCTGAATATTTAAAGTGTCTGTGCTGTCATGATCATGTTCTCCTCCCGGGCAGATAATCGCAAGCAGCTCGAATGTTGCTTTGTTTTCCAGGCAAGTTGTGTTTTCACTGGAACGGAATGGAGACTTTTATTTCATCGCTGTTTTGAAACAAAGTCCCGCGGTGACTCGATTCGTCGTTGTTTGGTTTTCTGGCCAATGGGAAAATCGTTCCCAAGAATTTCGATGTCATATGTTATTGCATTTCTCCCATTTCCTTCATTTCCGTCCAGGAGACATCGGAAGGTAAACGTAATCTAATCGAGACTGTGATTGATGAAATTCACTTTTTATGGCCCATTCTTATTATGTTCTTTCTTTCTCTCTTTTCAGCATTTTCTGGGAAGTGGTGGTGCACTAAGGCTGCAGGATGTTTGAAAGAGTAGTTTGGAATTGCCCTCTTGTTAGTTGTGAGATTACTTTATGCCTCTTGACTTCGGACTCTCTCACATTTAGCATTCATGCTTCGCTGTGTCTGAACATGCATTCGGTATGCCATTTTTGATTGTGTTCCGTGTTAAATGCTTTCTGTTTGCGATTGGCTCAATACGTTACGAGTTAACAGGAGTTCTGAGGTAACTTCCAGAGGCAAAAATCCTCAACTGAGGATCTGGGAAAATTTCACCAAGTATGGTCAGTCGGAGCAAAAGTAAGGAAGTCGTTCGTTTCTGCAGTGTTTTCAAGATGTCAATTACCCTGGATAACAACGAGCTATTGGAAAAAGAAAGGTGAAACGTAGAATGGCTTCAACTTTCAGTGCTGGGTGCCACAGAGCCACCGAGATGACAGATGCGGCTTGTTTCTGTAGTGTAGTGGTCATCACGTTCGCCTAACACGCGAATGGTCCCCAGTTCAGAACTGTGCAGAAACTGCTTCGGTCTTCACGCGCAGCCTTTGACACGTTCAAGAACGGAGCTTTCTTGCTTGCTTTCCCATCTGCAAACCTGCCTTCGAAATTGCACGAATAAATCTGTGTGAAAAATAATGCAATTCCATTTAATTAGTGTGCACAGCATTGTAAAGGTTTTCTCCAACCTGGTTCTGATCATATGCCATTCTGTTTGAGAGTGCATTTACCGTGTTCTGATCCCTTCCACGAAAAACAGTACCGTATTTGCATTCCATGCGCATGCGAACCGGTTCCAAGACAGGGAAGAAGCTGATGCGCTGGGGTCACAACGCACCACGGAGTCCTGAAATAGTCTGTCTGTCAAATGTACCCCAATGTCGTCTCTGCAAGGCCTCAATTGGAAGCTGTCTGTCGATATTCAACGTTCGAGAATTGGCAGCAGAGGTGCTGAATCATGGTTTGGATCAGTTCGCACGTTAGTGGCTCATTCACTCAGCAACAGCAATGAAAGAAATCCCCCCCACCCCCCCCACCCCCCCACCAGAGGAACTTCTGGACTTGTGCTTTCATAGCGTCGCTCGTATTAAGGTAAGCCCCGAGATCTAAGCCATGTTGGGACTGAAACGGAGGAATTCACAGAGAGGCTACAGAATGACATCGCATTCTTTGGGTTTTCTTTAATTCACTGACGAGCAGGAAAATGTAAACGGGGAAGGCGAGTGGGAAAGTGAGGCAGTTGCAACTCTGGTGAAACTCCTTCTTTGTGAGTCACACAGCAACAAGAGACGTGAAGGTGACTCATGCCTGAGAGCTCTTCACATCGAGAACAAAAAGCAGTTAGCACCTCTTTCGGAGTGGGGGTTGAGTGAATAGTAACTTCTGTTACTATGTTCAGAAACTGCCTTTAAATTGACGTGAACAGAAACTGCATTTCTAATAAGCAACATGGAACTTAGCAAAATTTATTGAGTCGCTTCTCGTCGATTCGCACACAGGTTTCCTACTCAGTTGGTATCCATGTGGATCATGTCCAGTTATGAACATCTCTGCAGCAACTTGCACGGTTAAGGTAAAAGGCAAGGAAAGTGGCATCTCGAACTGCCCCCCAGGTCAGAGCATCCTATTAATGTGATCTGTCGTTCTCGGATTGTAATACTACCTCTGCTTTTAGGTTGGAGAACATTCTTTGGGACTCTTATCCTGCAAAACAGACACATTGACTGAAACTATAGTGAACAGTATGATGTGGAACACGGCCTGTTCAGCTTTGTGCATTTTCCCTTTAGTCCGGTGTGTTTCATGTTCCGTGTAAATTTGAAAACTGTGCTGTTTCGAGCAACGGGTGCAATAATTTCCCAAGGCAACAATCGAAATCCCAGTCATGTCACACAGCTCTTGGTTTCTTTGTTGAATCAGAATCGAATTTCCATTCTCTCACACAGACCTCAGATTTGGAGCTCAAACGAGTCACTGAAGGTAGATCAGCTTCCCATTGGTTTTTGTGTGGATTGATGGATTATCATTATCTGCTGCAAAATTGATATTGTAGCTGGGCAGATCCCAGCAGCAGTGCGAGCAGGACAGGGATCTGGAACTCTTTCCCCGGGAGTGTGATGCTGTTGTTTTGCAGGCGCACCATTGAAAGTGTAAGAAAATTCCCGATTCCGGTGGCTTGTCTTGTGGCTAAGAGGTCGGAGTTGCTGTGATGCGTTTCCTCCCCTAATGAGGGTTGTGTTCGGATCCCACCATTTGTGTGTTTGCCTGCAGTGTGTTAATGTTCAGTGTTTAAATTCCAACACGACCAGCTTACTTTGCTTATAGCAAATGTATCTCTGATTTGAGAGAATGCACCCTCGCCAATGTGCCAGTGCCCATGCTGTAGTGATCGCATTCGCCTCCCACAGGAAAAGCCCGGACCTCAAGCGGTACCATTGCTGCATCACCTTCCTGGCAAGTTGTGTTGTTCACTATTTCCACTGAAACCGAACGGAGATTGGGATTTCATCGCTGGTGTGAAACAAAATCCTGCAGTGACTTTACTGTTCATTATTTGTTGTTCTAGTGAATGGAAAATAATTGCAGTTAATTGCAATGTCATATGGTCTTAAATTTCTCTAATTTCCTTCACTTCTGTCCTGGAAACGGGAGCTGCAGGCACTGCCGCATTGTTGATCGGATGAGCAAACTAATGTAATTGAGACTGTGTTTGGGAATCTTCACTTTTCATGGGTTTGTTTATGTTCGGTTCTTTGTTTTCTGTCATTTCAGAGTTTTTTGGGAGGTGGCCGTGCACTAAGTTTCCAATATATGTTGCGAGCGCAGTTTGGAATTGTTCTGCTGAAGGATCTGGGAACCGTTTATGGCTGATTGCCCCGGACTGCCCCCAGAACAGTATTTATGCTTCGAAATCTCTGGAAATGCATTTTAAACAAACTCCCATTTCCCAGCATCTGGCCCCTATCCCACTAAACCCTTCCTATCCAGAAACTCATCCGGTTGCCTTTGAAATTTTCTGAGTGTACGAACCTCCTCCACTTCCTCTGGTCGCTGATTCCATACCACATAACCTTCAGTGTGGGAAAGGTGCCTCAATCCCTTTTATATTTTACTCATCTCACCTTAAATCTATGCTCTCCAGTTTTCAACTCACCCCACATTGCCGAAGACAAAAACTGAAGTATTCAGTTTACAAACCTTCCTTAATGTAATGCCCACGTTCAGACTTGCCCTACATTCCAAACTGTGCACCCCTGACAACATCCTTATCTATATTTTGTGAGCAATTTCACATGATTTTCTTAATTTTTCAATGATGCCAATTACGCTGGATAACAACCAGCTCCTGGAAACGGAAAGGTGAAGCGTTGATGTATGTAAATTTTAGTGCTGGCTGACTCTGAACACCAGCTGTTCACGGAGATGTTTCCTGTATTGTAGTGTGGATTGGAGTCACCTCATACACGAAAACTCGCGGCTTCAAAATCCCCGCTTCAAAATCCGACAATAACAGCCATTATTCCCGATGGCAGCCTTTCAGACTGTCGTGAGCAGAGCTTTCTAACTTGCTGTTCATGTCAGCAAACTTGACTTTGAATTTGCTCGCTCATACATGCTCGTGTGGTGAAAAGGAATGCAATCCCATTTGATTACTATGTGAAACATTGTCACGGTTTTCTCCAACCTGGTTCTAAATAAGCACAGATTTGTACAGCACTGATGGCCATTCTGCTTCAGAGTGGGGTTACCGTGGTCTGATCCTTCCACTAAAAACAATACAGCATTTGCTTTCCTTGGGCAGGCGGCCCGGTTCAAAGCCAAGGAGCAAAGGTTCCCAGCAAAAATCCTCAACTGAGGACCTGGGCACGTTTCATGGGGAACGGTCAGTGGGAGTAACGTTGTGGAAGTCCTCGATTCTGCAGTGTTTCTAAACACTAAACCGAAGCGCGATTGGATTTTAGTATTCTGAGCACAATTTAAATTGATTGGTAAAATTGGAATTGTTTCTTAATTAGCAAACAAAACTGGCTTGTTTCACAGCCAACCGTTACATCTTTCCAATTTTCCAGTACACCCTGAGATTGCGAGCTGATCAACACAGGTATTTTTCAGCGCTCAGTTCCGAACAGCATTCACTCTCATTTAAAGGTGGAGCGCACGTCTTCAACTTCATAACACTGTTCTCATCACAAAATCCCGCAGTTTCTAATCTTGGGGACAGGTGTTGGATTGCAACCGTTACCGTATTAAATGGAAAGATTTTCACACGGTAAGTGCCGTTCATGAGGAGAGAGTTTCTGTAAGCTGTGTCCCAGGGCTGTGCAGGGAGCTGCAGTGGCCACTGTCTGTTGACAGCGGGGGTCTGGAGAGAACAATATTTGTCCCCATCTTACTTCGTGTGGGGTCAGGGAACACAGAATCATCAATGGTTTGGACTGCAATTCAGCTGCAAATGTGTTGCTGGTCAAAGCACCGCAGGTTAGGCAGCATCTCAGGAATAGAGAATTCGACGTTTCGAGCATAAGCCCTTCATCAACCTTGCCATGGATTTTCCGGTTTAAATGGAGCTAGGGTGGTATTCCCATCGTCTGATCGAGAACAACCAAGGTCTCAAACTACTAGCCATTATTCTGCAGCTTCCTGCTGCCCATTTGAGCCACACAGCCTGTCACCAACCAGGCGTGCCGATTTCCCTAAAGCAGGAAGGTTAGCGGGAATCTGAAGGGCGGTGGAACAGCTGGAGCTCTCACTGTTTGCATAGTCTGTCTCCAATTTTCCTGCTTTCATCACCGAGAGCGTCAGAGAACTTGATGGGTCTGCAATCACCCAGAGGGAAAGGAACCATCACAAACTGGAAGTTACCCAGGCCCTTATTGTGACTTCCTGAGCTACATCAGTATGACTCTGGTACTGGGATAATTCAAGCCCACGGCTTGACAGAACCTGGAATTTAAATACAGAACTACAGGCTGTTCAGTCCAAATGCAATCCATTAAGATACAGTGGGTAGTGAATCTATTCCATAGAACCACTTCATCAAATCCTCCCTGTCAATCTATCCACAATCTTAATTTTTGTATTTCTTAGTCCATTTCGCCAGCTAATGTGAACATCTTGTTTTCATCTTCCTTATCTATACCAATTATAAGCCAATAAGCTCTGAAGCATCTTGCTTCAACTCCAGTTGCTCCATTGCATCCGAAATCACTCCTGAAACTTTCTGGTAAATAAATGAGTCCATGCCCTCTCTGGACCTCTCATCCTTCACAATGTATGATGATCTCTGTTGTGAGTATACTGATTTCCCTCGACCTGGAGGAGGGAAATTGTGAGTTTCTGAAATTATAGAGATGGTGCAGGAGGAACCCAATAGGACTGGCACCTTTTGGGAGAGAGAAATAATGTTCATGTTTAGAGACAATTTCTTACTTTATTTTGATTATTCTTTTCTCTCTGCCCTAATAGTGATGGATCTTTAAGCTTCTTTCTCTGAGGATTTCAAGGAAGGATATATACGCAAAAGTATCAAACAAAGGAAATTATTTGTCTGTCTGATTTCTCACCTGGACTGACACTGCCTTTATTAAACTTCTTTGAATATTTGAAGAAGATTCACAGACAGGAAACGCCAAAGAAGCAATTAATCAAAATCTGACATGATCAATCGATTCATCAGAAACTGGAAATAATTGGCGTTTGAGTGATGCATCCTCAGTCAATACCAACCACTGCATATAATTTCGCCATCATATCCTCCCTGACGATCTGTACCAAAGTCTTAGGTGATAGTTGATGTATCCCATACCTGGGAGAGGTAGAGGATGTTGGGAGCTGACAGGATGAACTAGGTTGGGGAGGAGATGGTGTTTGGGTGATAGACTCTGGGAGTATTCGAAACTAGCTCAGTCAGCCATTGCCCTCACGCCATGCAGGCTGACTGGGGGAGTATTGACCTGTCACTGTCTCCGTCTGTCTGTGACAGAGTGTGGGCTGGGTGTCACTTGTTCCCTTTTTGCCTTTTCTATCTCTCTCACTCTCGTCCTCTCTTTCTCTTCTCTCTCCTCTCTCGTTTTCTCTCTCACATTCTCATTCTTCTGCTCTCTCCACCTCTTCTTCACATCTCTTCTTCTCCCTCTCTCTTCTCTCTCCCATCTCTCTTCTCTCTCCCATCTCTCTTTCCTCGCACTTCTCTCCCATTCTCTCTCCCCCACTCTCTCTTCATCTCTCTCTCTCTCTTGTTAGGGTCTTACGGTGACTCAGTGGTTACCACTGCTGCCTCACAGTGCCAGGGACCATGTTCAGATCGTGCCCAAGGTGACCGTTTGTGTGGAGTCTGCACATTCTCCCCAGTGTCTGCGTGGGTTTCCTCACCCGGTCCAATAGTGTGCAGGTCAGGGTGGACTGGTCATGAGGGAGTTGCCCAGTGGGTTAGGTGAACTGTTCAGACACAGAAAGGTCTGGGTCGGTTACTCTCCTACCCATCTTCCCACCCTTCTCTTTCCCCCAATCTCCTACTCCTCTCTCCTCTGCCAGCCTGCCCTCACCCGTCTTCACGATTCTCTCCTCTCTTTCCTCCCCCACTTTCACCGTCCTACCCATTTGCACTTCTGTCTTTCACCCAATCTCCTCCTCCCCACCTCCAACCGCTCTGTCCTCCTAAACTCTCCTCGCCACCTCCTTCTGCTCCCACGCCTCCTGCTGCCTATTCCCTCTCTCTCCACGCCACCACCTCCTCCCCCTCACCTCTTCTCTCCCTGCTAACATCCCCCCGCTCTCCCCCTCCTCGACCCCAAACCTCACCCGTTCTCCCCCTCAACCTCTCTGAAACCTTTCTTTGCCCCTGCTGCTCGCTGCTTCATTCTCCCTGCCCCTCTTTCCTCCACCTCTCTCTGCTCTCCCTCTCTCTCTTCCACCCCTCTTTTCTGCACCCTCTCTCCTCCCGCTTTCCATCCTCCCACTCTCCTCCCCTCTCTCTCCTCCCCTTCTCTGTCCTACCACTCACTCCTCCCACTCCTTCCCCTCCCCTCCCTGTCGTCTCCCTCTCTCTCATTCCCCCCTCTCTCCTCGCCCCTCACTCTCCTACCACCTCTCTTCTCCCCTCTTTGTCCTCCCCCTAATTTCCCCCTCTCTATCCTTCCCCCTCCATCCTCCCCCTCTCTTCACACTCTCTCTCCTCTCCTTTCTCTCCTCCCCCTCTCCTCTCTCTCCGCCCCATCTCTCTCATCCCACTCTCTCCTCCCCATGCTCTCCCCTCCCATCTCTCGTCTCCCCTCTCTCTTCTCACCCTCCCCTCTCTCTTATCCCCTCCCCTCTCTCCTCACCCCCCCCCCTCCTCCTCCTTCTTTCCTCTCTCCTCTCCCCTCTTCCCTCTCTCCTCTCCACTCTCCCTCTCCTCTAACTCCTCACTACTCTCTCCTCACCACTGTCTCCTCTCCCCTCTTCCCTCTCTCCTCTCCACTCTCCCTCTCCTCTAACTCCTCATTACTCTCTCCTCACCACTGTCTCCTCTCCCCCTTCCCTCTCTCCTTTCTCCTGTCCCCTCTCTGCTCCCCCTCACCTCTCCCTTCTCCTCTTTCTCCCCTCTCCCGCTCACCTCTCCACTCTCCCCTCTCTCGTCTCTCCTCATCCCCTCTCCTCACCCCTTCTCTTCTTCCACCCTTTCCTTTCTTAACCTCCCCTCCACTCCTCTCCTCATTCCCCGCCCTGTCGTCCCTCTCTTCTCCACACTCACTTCTTCCCCTCTCCCGTCCCACTCTTCTTCACCCTCTCTCCTGAAATCCTTCCCTATCCAATCGTATCCTCTCCTCCCACCTGTCCTCACCTCTATTCTCCCACCTCTTCTGCCCCCTCCTCCCTGGCTCTCCTCCCTGTCTCTGCTGCATCTCCGTGCTCACCTTCGCCCTCCTTCTCCAATTTCCGCCTCTCCTCCCCACTCTCTCCTCCCCTTCACCACCCATCGTCCTCCCCTTCTCCTCATCTTCAACTCTTTCCTCCCCAATCCTCCACACATCCTCCAATCCCTCATGTCCCTCTCTCCTTCACCTCCCACCCCCTTCTCCACCCTCTCTCTCCTTTTCCACCCCAAACCCCCCCTCACCTCACACCCCAAACTCCCCCTACGTCCTCGCTTCCTCCTCTCTCTCCTTCCCCTGGCCCCTAACCCCTCTCCTCCCCTCTTCCTCATCACTCATCCCCCCACTTCATTCGCTGTCTCCTCCCCGTCCTCCACCTTCCACTTGCTCCCCACCTCTACTCCTCTCTTTCATTCCTCTCCTTCTCTACTACAACCCCCTTCCCATGCACCCTCCACCCCTCTACTCCCCCTCACGGCATCCTCGCTCCTCACCCCCTGTCCTCCTGTTCCCTCTCCTATCCAAATCCTCCTACCCTCTCCTCCCATCTCTCCTCCTACTCTCGACCACCGTTCCCAGCTCGCTCCTACACCCTCTCTCCTACCGCCCTCTCTCCAACCCTTCTTTTCTCTGCTCTGCCTCTTTCCCCAATCCACTTATCCCCCACCTCCCCCTCCTCCACCCTCTCTTCTCCCCTTCCCTCCTCGCCTCTCCCTCCCGTCCCCTCCCCACTCTCCCTCCTCATCTCTCACATTGAAAGATGAGGCATACAAAGTGGTCAAAAGCAGCAGGAAACTGGAAGGTTGGGAAAGCGTGGAAGATCAAAAGAAAGCCACAAAAAGAGTGATAAAGAACTGTAGGAAAGAACAGGAGAGAAAAGATGTACAACAGAATTTAAAAACAGATGGCAGTAGTTTCTATGAAAACTTTAAATGAAAAATAGTGGCTAAGGTAAATGTTGGTCCTTCAGGGGATGAGAAGGGAGATTTCGTTATGGGGTATGATGAAATGGCTGAGGCACTGAACAGGTATTTTGTATCGGCCTTCACAGTGGAGGGCACTAATACCATGCCAGAGATTGACAAAGAGATGGAGTCAGTGAGGACCTGGAAACAAACATTATTACAGAATGCTATTGTTGGGCAAGCTAATGGAGCTAAGGACAGATAAGTCTCCTGTCCTGGTGTAATGCATCCCAGGGTGCTAAATGGGACAGTGGGGTATAGAACACGTGCACTGTTAGTAATTTTCCTAATTTGCTGGACTCTGAGGCAGTTCCAGCAGATTGGAATACAATGGCGCCGCTGTTTAAAAAGGAAGGTACACAAAAGATGGGGAAGTATAGATCAGTTAGTGTAACATCTGTAGTGGGGGAAATGCTTGAGTCTCTTATCAAGGAAGAAAGAGCAAGGCATTGCTGGATACCCGGCTGAATACCTTCCCACACATGGAACAGCTGAACGACTTCTCCCCAATGTGAATAGGGTGATGTTAAATAAAGACCATTGAATTTAAGACCTTTACAGATCTTAAAGTTTTTTTTCCCCACAGTCAGGGGAAAGCCCTCTTGTCAGTGTAAAGCCACTGGTGTGACATGAAGCTGGATGGCACAATAAATCTGTTCACACAGAATGTCTGTGTCAATGAGTCTCCAGTTGGTCTGGGAATTTGCAATTCTTCTCACAATCCAGATATTTCCATGGTGCTGATCTCTTCACATGTCGCCAAGTTGGATAATCTGGTGAATCCTTTCCCATAAACACAACATATTTATGGCTTCTCTGTCTGTGAATGTTTTTATGTTGTTAACTGGATAATGTTAAATAATTTCTGCAGTCAGTTCACTGGAATACTCACGTTCTTAGATGTGTGTGTGTGTCTGTATTGGTGCTTGACCACACACATTGTTGTTTGAAACCTTTGTTCACTAACATACAAGATAATCATGTTCCCTTTATATCCAAATGAATATTGTGACTCTGTTGGATCTTTATATCATGTTTGATTTGTCTCACTTCTTGCGAGAGGTGCAAGTGGAGTTCAATGCAGCTAAATGTGAGATGAGGCACTTTGGGAACAATAAAAGGAAGGCAGAATATTGGGTTCTTTGTGGTCGCGTGGATGTGCAGAGGGATCTTGGAGTCCATGTACATAGATCCCTGAAAGTTGCCACCCAGATGGATAGTCCTGTTAAGACGTCATCTGGACTGTTAGGTTTCATTGGTAGAGGGATTGAGTTCTGGAACCGCAATATCATGCTGCAACTATACAAAATGCTGGTGTGGTCTCAGTTGGAATATTGTGTACAGTTCTGGTCGCCCCATTATAAAAAGGATGTGGAAGCTTTGGAAAAGGTGCAGAGGAGATTTATCAGGATGGTGTCTGGTCTGGAGGGAAGGTCTTATGAGGAAAGGCTGAGAGACTTGGATCTGTTCTCATTGGAAAAAAGGCGGCTAAGGGGGGATTTGACAGAGACGTATAAGATAATCAGAGGATTAGATAGGGTTGACAGTGAAAGTCTTTTTACTAGGCTGATGACGTCAGCGTGTACGAGAGGGCACAACTACAAATTGAGGGGTGATAGATTTTAAAACATGTCAGAGGCAAATGCTTTACACAGGGAGAGTGGTAAGTGTGTGGAATGCCCTCCCTGCTAAGGTAGTCAACTCAGCCACATTAGGGAGATTTAAATAATCCTTAGATAAGCTCATGGATTTTGGGATAGTGGAGGGGGACGAGTTGAGAAAATTCCACAGGTCGGCGTAACATTGAGGGCTGAAGGGCCTGTTCTGCGCTTTACTGTTCTATAATCTGAATCTTTTTCCAAGGTAAAAATGACAAATTCTAGAGGCCACAGATTTCAGGGGCCTGGGGGAAATTAAAAGAAAATAAAAACCGAAACAACAGAAGATGTGGTAAATGAGAAACAAAAACAGAAGTTTCTGGAAATACTCAACAAGTCTGGAAGCATCTGTGAAGAGAAAACAGAGCTCACGTTTCTGATAAAGGACCCGAAACATGAAGGGATTTTTATTTTCTCAGATACTGCAAGACCTGCTGAGCACTTCCAACAACACGTGAAAGTTTAAAGGGAGTTATGTCAGGCAAGTTTCTAATGCAAAAGGTGGTAGATGACTAGAATGTACTCTCCTGGGAGGTGGTAAAAGCAGAAACAATCACGATGCTTAAGAGGCATTTGGGCAGGCACATAAGCCGACAGGGGTTGGCAGGGATATGGATCATATCCAGGCAGGTGGAATTAGTTTGGAAAGGCATCATGGTCTGCACAGATATGATGGGCCGATTATTCCGGTGCTGTACTGTTCTGTTTTCCAGGGGGTAGATTGTGTGGAGCGAGAGTTACAATTTTTGGAACACACAGTTGTTGGTACATTTTGAGACAGGAAATATATATTTGGATGGCACAGACACAAAGAGTAGAGACTGAGGGAAGGGGGGAGGGGGTGGGACAATGTGTACAATTCTTTAAAGGATATGGGACATAATCAAAGTGTTGTGATAAAAACATCTGGAACCCTGGGTTTCATTAAACAATTTCATTGACGGGTTCGGTCACAGTCAATCATTGTATCCAATTCAGGTCAACAGATTCCTGCTCAGGAAGGATCTGAGTATTTTCAGGGTGTGGAGTATAGACTTACTGGTGTGGTGAACCGATGAAGAAAATGCAGTCACTGAATTGATTTGGAAAAAAAATTGCTATTTTCATTGAAGAAATCAAGTTGAATATATCTTGATAGATTAAAATGGATAAGATTATAACACATCCAGATAGAGCAGACAATAAAATAAATTGCACTTGATAGGTCATGGCTCAAAATTTAAGATTAGATATAACGTTTTGAGAAAGTGGGAGATGAGCAAGTGTTCCCGCTGACTGTATTGGCTGGAAATATGCAGAACATGCTGCCTATTATGGTGGTGCAAGTAGAGATGATCAATGATTAACAAATACGATTATATCAGATCTGAGGGAAATAAACTTTCTGGGTTTTGGGGCCAGTTGGAGAATGAGAATAAGGGATTCTGCTACAGAGAGCCAGCTTGGATTTGATGAGTCCCTTTCTATGCCATAACACATTTTTTTGTTCTTGCTTTACTTGTTCTGGTTATTTGTCTTCGGGGTTAAATTATCATTAAGGTAAATCTGCTCTCTGTGTTCATGCTCAGACCAACACAGGTTGTCCTTCCACAGCAGGAGATAATGTTCACTGCTTTATACATGGTTGTGGGGGAGTCCCCAGGTAGGATACACAGAACTGAAAATCTGCTCTAGGGTGTTTTCACCAGGATTGTGAATATCTTGGAACATCTAGTGCCACGCCAATACCTGAAATGCTTTCTGACTGACTGACGAAATGAAAAATGTTCCTTCCACAGCATGTTGCTAGCTGGAGTTCTGTGGCCAGTGTTGTTTCACAAGGATCCGAAATGCAATATCTATTGTCTGTAACATATATCAATGATTAGCATGGAAATGTAAACGATTTAATTAGCAAGTTTCCAGATGGTACAAATTGATGAAGTTGTGAATCGTGAAGAATGCTATCAAAGGATACAGCAAGAAAGAGATCAGTTGGAAAACCCATACAAAAATAGATTTTAATCTAGACAAGTGTGAGGTGATGTATTTTGGGAGACTCATTGCAAGAGGAATGTATTCACTAAGCCAAAGGGCTCTCAGAAGCATTGATGTACACAGGGAGCTTCAGGTACAAGTTCACAGCTCCCTGAAAGTGATGAAGGTGGTGGATGGCAGACTTGCCTTTTTCTGTCAGGGAACTGAATATTAAACTGCCATTAGGCCAGCTTTGGAGTATTGTGTGCTGTTTTGATCACCACATAAAAGGAGGATGTGGAGGCTTTGGACAGTGTGAGAAAAGGTTTACCAGGATGTTGCCTGGATAAAAGGACATGGATGTAACTGAGATTCTGGAACATACAGGGCTGCGGACTAAAGTCTGCAGAATGGGATCATCGTGATTTATTTAACATTTTTCCAGAATATTAAACTTAAGTCCAATTTGAGAATTTATGAACATCATCCGACCTGAATTCCAAATGTCACAATAAATTGATCAGAAAGTTACAGCACAGATCGAGGCCACTTGGCCTATCCTGCATGTCTTGGCTGTAATAGAATGATCCAGGCTTTACAGCGTTCTGTACTCACCAATGCCAGCAACAATTTCAGACTGCGTACTCTGCCCTCTATGTTGTTATAATCTGTTTTTTCAATGGATTTCTTAGACAGCTGCTCACCTTGTTTCCTGGTTTCTTTCCCAGCCCTAACTCCATTCCTCATTGCCTTGAGGGACTACCATTTCTGCAATTTAATCTCTCCTGCCTTCCCCTGTGTGACACTGTCTTTTTGTCCTTGTCTCACCCCCGCCTTGCTCACAACCTGTTACATTTCTGATGGTTCCCTGACCTCTGTGACTTCACTGCACCCCCTGGGTCAGTGGCATGAGTTTTCAATTCTCTTCCTCATGAGATAATCGGAAATCTTTCTGGCTGCAGTGTTCCTAACTTGTGAGGGGTTTCAGTTGGAGTATTTATATTTACACATTCATTCCCACCCTCACATACAGTGTGAAATTGATGGAAACCAGAAGTAAAGGATTGAGTGAGCACCGACAGAAACACCAAGGCAGCATGTGTACTTGAGCTGAATGAACCTGGCCTTAGGAAAATGTGACAACAATCACAACTAGTTAGAATTACAGAATCCCTGAGGTGCACAAAGAGACTATTCAGTCCATCGAGTGTGCAATGACTTGCTGTCTCAACCTACTTACATAAACCAACCCACCTAACCTACACACTACAGGCCATGTTAGCACGGCCAATCCATCAAACCTGCACGACTGTGGGAGGGTCACATGTTATGTCTAAGTGCTCAGGATTGTGAATGAAGGCTCACAAATACTTGACTCTGATGCAAATCCTCTTTTTTTTCAAATAAAATCTGGGGGAAACTGCAGCCAGAAAGATTTCCGATTATCTCATGAGGAAGAGAATTGAAAACACATGCCACTGACCCAGGGGGTGCAGTGAAGTCACAGAGGTCCGGGAACCATCAGAAATGTAACAGGTTGTGAGCAAGGCGGGGGTGAGACAAGGACAAAAAGACAGTGTCACACAGGGGAAGGCAGGAGAGATTAAATTGCAGAAATGGTAGTCCCTCAAGGCAATGAGGAATGGAGTTAGGGCTGGGAAAGAAACCAGGAAACAAGATGAGCAGCTGTCTAAGAAATCCATTGAAAAAACAGATTATAACAACATAGAGGGCAGAGTACGCAGTCTGAAATTGTTGCTGGCATTGGTGAGTACAGAACGCTGTAAAGCCTGGATCATTCTATTACAGCCAAGACATGCAGGATAGGCCAAGTGGCCTCGATCTGTGCTGTAACTTTCTGATCAATTTATTGTGACATTTGGAATTCAGGTCGGATGATGTTCATAAATTCTCAAATTGGACTTAAGTTTAATATTCTGGAAAAATGTTAAATAAATCACGATGATCCCATTCTGCAGACTTTAGTCCGCAGCCCTGTATGTTCCAGAATCTCAGTTACATCCATGTCCTTTTATCCAGGCAACATCCTGGTAAACCTTTTCTCACACTGTCCAAAGCCTCCACATCCTCCTTTTATGTGGTGATCAAAACAGCACACAATACTCCAAAGCTGGCCTAATGGCAGTTTAATATTCAGTCCCCTGACAGAAAAAGGCAAGTCTGCCATCCACAACCTTCATCACTTTCAGGGAGCTGTGAACTTGTACCTGAAGCTCCCTGTGTACATCAATGCTTCTGAGAGCCCTTTGGCTTAGTGAATACATTCCTCTTGCAATGAGTCTCCCAAAATACATCACCTCACACTTGTCTAGATTAAAATCTATTTTTGTATGGGTTTTCCAACTGATCTCTTTCTTGCTGTATCCTTTGATAGCATTCTTCACGATTCACAACTCCATCAATTTGTACCATCTGGAAACTTGCTAATTAAATTGTTTACATTTCCATGCTAATCATTGATATATGTTACAGACAATAGATATTGCATTTCGGATCCTTGTGAAACAACACTGGCCACAGAACTCCAGCTAACAACATGCTGTGGAAGGAACATTTTTCATTTCGTCAGTCAGTCAGAAAGCATTTCAGGTATTGGTGTGGCACTAGATGTTCCAAGATATTCACAATCCTGGTGAAAACACCCTAGAGCAGATTTTCAGTTCTGTGTATCCTACCTGGGGACTCCCCCACAACCATGTATAAAGCAGTGAACATTATCTCCTGCTGTGGAAGGACAACCTGTGTTGGTCTGAGCATGAACACAGAGAGCAGATTTACCTTAATGATAATTTAACCCCGAAGACAAATAACCAGAACAAGTAAAGCAAGAACAAAAAAATGTGTTATGGCATAGAAAGGGACTCATCAAATCCAAGCTGGCTCTCTGTAGCAGAATCCCTTATTCTCATTCTCTAACTGGCCCCAAAACCCAGAAAGTTTATTTCCCTCAGATCTGATATAATCGTATTTGTTAATCATTGATCATCTCTACTTGCACCACCATAATAGGCAGCATGTTCTGCATATTTCCAGCCAATACAGTCAGCGGGAACACTTGCTCATCTCCCACTTTCTCAAAACGTTATATCTAATCTTAAATTTTGAGCCATGACCTATCAAGTGCAATTTATTTTATTGTCTGCTCTATCTGGATGTGTTATAATCTTATCCATTTTAATCTATCAAGATATATTCAACTTGATTTCTTCAATGAAAATAGCATTTTTTTTTCCAAATCAATTCAGTGACTGCATTTTCTTCATCGGTTCACCACACCAGTAAGTCTGTACTCCACACCCTGAAGAATACTCAGATCCTTCCTGAGCAGGAATCTGTTGACCTGAATTGGATACAATGATTGACTGTGACCGAACCCGTCAATGAAATTGTTTAATGAAACCCAGGGTTCCATATGTTTTTATCACAACACTTTGATTATGTCCCATATCCTTTAAAGAATTGTACACATTGTCCCACCCCCTCCCCCTTCCCTCAGTCTCTACTCTTTGTGCCTGTGCCATCCAAATATATATTTCCTGACTCAAAATGTACCAACAACTGTGTGTTCCAAAAAATAGTAACTCTCGCTCCACACAATCTACCCCCTGGAAAACAGAACAGTACAGCACCGGAATAATCGGCCCATCATATCTGTGCAGACCATGATGCCATTCCAAACTAATTCCACCTGCCTGGATATGATCCATATCCCTGCCAACCCCTGTCGGCTTATGTGCCTGCCCAAATGCCTCTTAAGCATCGTGATTGTTTCTGCTTTTACCACCTCCCAGGAGAGTACATTCTAGTCATCTATCACTTTTTGCATTAGAAACTTGCCTGACAAAACTCCCTTTAAACTTTCACGTGTTGTTGGAAGTGCTCAGCAGGTCTTGCAGTATCTGAGAAAATAAAAATCCCTTCATGTTTCGGGTCCTTTATCAGAAACGTGAGCTCTGTTTTCTCTTCACAGATGCTTCCAGACTTGTTGAGTATTTCCAGAAACTTCTGTTTTTGTTTCTCATTTACCACATCTTCTGTTGTTTCGGTTTTTATTTTCTTTTAATTTCCCCCAGGCCCCTGAAATCTGTGGCCTCTAGAATTTGTCATTTTTACCTTGGAAAAAGATTCAGATTATAGAACATAAAACAGTAAAGCGCAGAACAGGCCCTTCAGCCCTCAATGTTACGCCGACCTGTGGAATTTTCTCATCTCGTCCCCCTACACTATCCCAAAATCATCCATGAGCTTATCTAAGGATTATTTAAATCTCCCTAATGTGGCTGAGTTGATTACCTTAGCAGGGAGGGCATTCCACACACTTACCACTCTCTCTGTGTAAAGCATTTGCCTCTAACATCTTTCGTAAATCTATCACCCCTCAATTTGTAGTTGTGCCCTCTCGTACATGCCTACGTCATCATCCTAGGAAAAAGACTTTCACTGTCAACCCTATCTAATCCTCTGATTCATAGAAACTACTGCCATCTGTTTTTAAATTCTGTGGTACATCTTTTCTCTCCTGTTCTTTCCTACAATTCTTTATCACTCTTTTTGTGGCTTTCTTTTGATCTTCCATGCTTTCCCAACCTTCCAGTTTCCTGCTGCTTTTGACCACTTTGTATGCCTCATCTTTCAATGTGAGAGATGGGGAGGGAGAGTGGGGAGGGGAAGGGAGGGAGAGGCGAGGAGGGAAGGGGAGAAGAGAGGGTGGAGGAGGGGGAGGTGGGGCTTAAGTGGATTGGGGAAAGAGGCAGAGCAGAGAAAAGAAGGGTTGGAGAGAGGGCGGTAGGAGAGAGGGTGTAGGAGCGAGCTGGGAACGGTGGTCGAGAGTAGGAGGAGAGATGGGAGGAGAGGGTAGGAGGATTTGGATAGGAGAGGGAACAGGAGGACAGGGGGTGAGGAGCGAGGATGCCGTGATGGGGAGTAGAGGGGTGGAGGGTGTATGGGAAGGGGGTTGTAGTAGAGAAGGAGAGGAATGAAAGAGAGGAGTAGAGGTGGGGTGCAAGTGGAAGGTGGAAGACGGGGAGGAGACAGCGAATGAAGTGGGGGGATGAGTGATGAGGAAGAGAGGAGGAGAGGGGTTAGGAGCCAGGGGAAGGAGAGAGAGGAGGAAGCGAGGACGTAGGGGGAGTTTGGGGTGTGAGGTGAGGCGGGGTTTGGGGTGGAAAAGGAGAGAGAGGGTGGAGAAGGGGGTGGGAGGTGAAGGAGAGAGGGACATGAGGGATTGGAGGATGTGTGGAGGATTGGGGAGGAAAGAGTTGAAGATGAGGAGAAGGGGAGGACGATGGGTGGTGAAGGGGAGGAGAGAGTGGGGAGGAGAGGCGGAAGTTGGAGAAGGAGGGCGAAGGTGAGCACGGAGATGCAGCAGAGACAGGGAGGAGAGCCAGGGAGGAGGGGGCAGAAGAGGTGGGAGAATAGAGGTGAGGACAGGTGGGAGGAGAGGATACGATTGGATAGGGAAGGATTTCAGGAGAGAGGGTGAAGAAGAGTGGGACGAGAGAGGGGAAGAAGTGAGTGTGGAGAAGAGAGGGACGACAGGGCGGGGAATGGGGAGAGGAGTGGAGGGGAGGTTAAGAAAGGAGAGTGTTGAAGAAGAGAAGGGGTGAAGAGAGGGGATGAGGAGAGACGAGAGAGGGGAGAGTGGAGAGGTGAGCGGGAGAGGGGAGAAAGAGGAGAAGGGAGAGGTGAGGGGGAGCAGAGAGGGGACAGGAGAAAGGAGAGAGGGAAGGGGAGAGGAGACAGTGGTGAGGAGAGAATAGTGAGGAGTTAGAGGAGAGGGAGAGTGGAGAGGAGAGAGGGAAGAGGGGAGAGGAGACAGTGGTGAGGAGAGAGTAGTGAGAAGTTAGAGGGGAGGGAGAGTGGAGAGGAGAGAGGGAAGAGGGGAGAGGAGAGAGGAAAGAAGGAGGAGGAGGGGGAGGGGGATGAGGAGAGAGGGGAGGGGATAAGAGAGAGGGGAGGGTGAGAAGAGAGAGGGGAGACGAGAGATGGGAGGGGAGAGCATGGGGAGGAGAGAGTGGGATGAGAGAGATGGGGCAGAGAGAGAGGAGAGGGGGGAGGAGAGAAAGGAGAGGAGAGAGAGTGTGAAGAGAGGGGGAGGATGGAGGGGGAAGGAGAGAGAGGGGGAAATTAGGGGAGGACAAAGAGGGTAGGAGAGTGGTGGCAGGAGAGTGAGGGGCGAGGAGAGAGAGGGGGATGAGAGAGAGGGAGACGACAGGGAGGGGAGGGGATGGAGTGGGAGGAGTGAGGGGTAGGACAGAGAGGGGGAGGAGAGAGGGGGAGGAGAGTGGGAGGATGGAAAGCGGGAGGAGAGAGCGTGCAGAAAAGAGGGGTGGAAGAGAGAGAGGGAGAGCAGAGAGAGGTGGAGGAGAGAGGGGCAGGGAGAATGAAGCAGAGAGCAGCAGCGGCAAAGGAAGGTTTCAGAGAGGTTGAGGGGGAGAATGGGTGAGGTTTGGGGTCAAGGAGGGGGAGAGCGGGGGGATGTTAGCAGGGAGAGAAGAGGTGAGGGGGAGGAGGTGGTGGCGTGGAGAGAGAGGGAATAGGCAGCAGGAGGCGTGGGAGCAGAAGGAGGTGGCGAGGAGAGTTTAGGAGGACAGAGCGGTTGGAGGTGGGGAGGAGGAGATTGGGTGAAAGACAGAAGTGCAAATGGGTAGGACGGTGAAAGTGGGGGAGGAAGGAGAGGAGAGAATCGTGAAGACGGGTGAGGGCAGGCTGGCCGAGGAGAGAGGAGTAGGAGATTGGGGGAAAGAGAAGGGTGGGAAGATGGGTAGGAGAGTAACCGACCCAGACCTTTCTGTGTCTGAACAGTTCACCTAACCCACTGGGCAACTCCCTCATGACCAGTCCACCCTGACCTGCACACTATTGGACCGGGTGAGGAAACCCACGCAGACACTGGGGAGAATGTGCAGACTCCACACAAACGGTCACCTTGGGCACGATCTGAACATGGTCCCTGGCACTGTGAGGCAGCAGTGGTAACCACTGAGTCACCGTAAGACCCTAACAAGAGAGAGAGAGAGATGAAGAGAGAGTGGGGGAGAGAGAATGGGAGAGAAGTGCGAGGAAAGAGAGATGGGAGAGAGAAGAGAGATGGGAGAGAGAAGAGAGAGGGAGAAGAAGAGATGTGAAGAAGAGGTGGAGAGAGCAGAAGAATGAGAATGTGAGAGAGAAAACGAGAGAGGAGAGAGAAGAGAAAGAGAGGACGAGAGTGAGAGAGATAGAAAAGGCAAAAAGGGAACAAGTGACACCCAGCCCACACTCTGTCACAGACAGACGGAGACAGTGACAGGTCAATACTCCCCCAGTCAGCCTGCATGGCGTGAGGGCAATGGCTGACTGAGCTAGTTTCGAATACTCCCAGAGTCTATCACCCAAACACCATCTCCTCCCCAACCTAGTTCATCCTGTCAGCTCCCAACATCCTCTACCTCTCCCAGGTATGGGATACATCAACTATCACCTAAGACTTTGGTACAGATCGTCAGGGAGGATATGATGGCGAAATTATATGCAGTGGTTGGTATTGACTGAGGATGCATCACTCAAACGCCAATTATTTCCAGTTTCTGATGAATCGATTGATCATGTCAGATTTTGATTAATTGCTTCTTTGGCGTTTCCTGTCTGTGAATCTTCTTCAAATATTCAAAGAAGTTTAATAAAGGCAGTGTCAGTCCAGGTGAGAAATCAGACAGACAAATAATTTCCTTTGTTTGATACTTTTGCGTATATATCCTTCCTTGAAATCCTCAGAGAAAGAAGCTTAAAGATCCATCACTATTAGGGCAGAGAGAAAAGAATAATCAAAATAAAGTAAGAAATTGTCTCTAAACATGAACATTATTTCTCTCTCCCAAAAGGTGCCAGTCCTATTGGGTTCCTCCTGCACCATCTCTATAATTTCAGAAACTCACAATTTCCCTCCTCCAGGTCGAGGGAAATCAGTATACTCACAACAGAGATCATCATACATTGTGAAGGATGAGAGGTCCAGAGAGGGCATGGACTCATTTATTTACCAGAAAGTTTCAGGAGTGATTTCGGATGCAATGGAGCAACTGGAGTTGAAGCAAGATGCTTCAGAGCTTATTGGCTTATAATTGGTATAGATAAGGAAGATGAAAACAAGATGTTCACATTAGCTGGCGAAATGGACTAAGAAATACAAAAATTAAGATTGTGGATAGATTGACAGGGAGGATTTGATGAAGTGGTTCTATGGAATAGATTCACTACCCACTGTATCTTAATGGATTGCATTTGGACTGAACAGCCTGTAGTTCTGTATTTAAATTCCAGGTTCTGTCAAGCCGTGGGCTTGAATTATCCCAGTACCAGAGTCATACTGATGTAGCTCAGGAAGTCACAATAAGGGCCTGGGTAACTTCCAGTTTGTGATGGTTCCTTTCCCTCTGGGTGATTGCAGACCCATCAAGTTCTCTGACGCTCTCGGTGATGAAAGCAGGAAAATTGGAGACAGACTATGCAAACAGTGAGAGCTCCAGCTGTTCCACCGCCCTTCAGATTCCCGCTAACCTTCCTGCTTTAGGGAAATCGGCACGCCTGGTTGGTGACAGGCTGTGTGGCTCAAATGGGCAGCAGGAAGCTGCAGAATAATGGCTAGTAGTTTGAGACCTTGGTTGTTCTCGATCAGACGATGGGAATACCACCCTAGCTCCATTTAAACCGGAAAATCCATGGCAAGGTTGATGAAGGGCTTATGCTCGAAACGTCGAATTCTCTATTCCTGAGATGCTGCCTAACCTGCGGTGCTTTGACCAGCAACACATTTGCAGCTGAATTGCAGTCCAAACCATTGATGATTCTGTGTTCCCTGACCCCACACGAAGTAAGATGGGGACAAATATTGTTCTCTCCAGACCCCCGCTGTCAACAGACAGTGGCCACTGCAGCTCCCTGCACAGCCCTGGGACACAGCTTACAGAAACTCTCTCCTCATGAACGGCACTTACCGTGTGAAAATCTTTCCATTTAATACGGTAACGGTTGCAATCCAACACCTGTCCCCAAGATTAGAAACTGCGGGATTTTGTGATGAGAACAGTGTTATGAAGTTGAAGACGTGCGCTCCACCTTTAAATGAGAGTGAATGCTGTTCGGAACTGAGCGCTGAAAAATACCTGTGATGATCAGCTCGCAATCTCAGGGTGTACTGGAAAATTGGAAAGATGTAACGGTTGGCTGTGAAACAAGCCAGTTTTGTTTGCTAATTAAGAAACAATTCCAATTTTTCCAATCAATTTAAATTGTGCTCAGAATACTAAAATCCAATCGCGCTTCGATTTAGTGTTTAGAAACACTGCAGAATCGAGGAATTCCACAACGTTACTCCCACTGACCGTTCCCCATGAAACGTGCCCAGGTCCTCAGTTGAGGATTTTTGCTGGGAACCTTTGCTCCTTGGCTTTGAACCGGGCCGCCTGCCCAAGGAAAGCAAATGCTGTATTGTTTTTAGTGGAAGGATCAGACCACGGTAACCCCACTCTGAAGCAGAATGGCCATCAGTGCTGTACAAATCTGTGCTTATTTAGAACCAGGTTGGAGAAAACCGTGACAATGTTTCACATAGTAATCAAATGGATTGCATTCCTTTTCACCACACGAGCATGTATGAGCGAGCAAATTCAAAGTCAAGTTTGCTGACATGAACAGCAAGTTAGAAAGCTCTGCTCACGACAGTCTGAAAGGCTGCCATCGGGAATAATGGCTGTTATTGTCGGATTTTGAAGCGGGGATTTTGAAGCCGCGAGTTTTCGTGTATGAGGTGACTCCAATCCACACTACAATACAGGAAACATCTCCGTGAACAGCTGGTGTTCAGAGTCAGCCAGCACTAAAATTTACATACATCAACGCTTCACCTTTCCGTTTCCAGGAGCTGGTTGTTATCCAGCGTAATTGGCATCATTGAAAAATTAAGAAAATCATGTGAAATTGCTCACAAAATATAGATAAGGATGTTGTCAGGGGTGCACAGTTTGGAATGTAGGGCAAGTCTGAACGTGGGCATTACATTAAGGAAGGTTTGTAAACTGAATACTTCAGTTTTTGTCTTCGGCAATGTGGGGTGAGTTGAAAACTGGAGAGCATAGATTTAAGGTGAGATGAGTAAAATATAAAAGGGATTGAGGCACCTTTCCCACACTGAAGGTTATGTGGTATGGAATCAGCGACCAGAGGAAGTGGAGGAGGTTCGTACACTCAGAAAATTTCAAAGGCAACCGGATGAATTTCTGGATAGGAAGGGTTTAGTGGGATAGGGGCCAGATGCTGGGAAATGGGAGTTTGTTTAAACTGCATTTCCAGAGATTTCGAAGCATAAATACTGTTCTGGGGGCAGTCCGGGGCAATCAGCCATAAACGGTTCCCAGATCCTTCAGCAGAACAATTCCAAACTGCGCTCGCAACATATATTGGAAACTTAGTGCACGGCCACCTCCCAAAAAACTCAGAAATGACGGAAAATAAAGAACCAAACATGAACAAACCCATGAAAAGTGAAGATTCCCAAACACAGTCTCGATTACATTAGTTTGCTCATCCGATCAACAATGCGGCAGCGCCTGCAGCTCACGTTTCCAGGACAGAAGTGAAGGAAATTAGAGAAATTTAAGACCATATGACATTGCAATTAACTGCAATTATTTTTCCATTCACGAGAACAACAAATAATGAACAGTAAAGTCACTGCAGGATTTTGTTTCACACCAGCGATGAAATCCCAATCTCCGTTCGGTTTCAGTGGAAATAGTGAACAACACAACTTGGCCGGAACGTGATGCAGCAATGGAACCGCTTGAGGTCCGGGCTTTTCCTGTGGGAGGCGAATGCGATCACTACAGCATGGGCACTGGCACATTGGCGAGGGTGCATTCTCTCAAATCAGAGATACATTTGCTATAAGCAAAGTAAGCTGGTCGTGTTGGAATTTAAACACTGAACATTAACACACTGCAGGCAAACACACAAATGGTGGGATCCGAACACAACCCTCATTAGGGGAGGAAACGCATCACAGCAACTCCGACCTCTTAGCCACAAGACAAGCCACCGGAATCGGGAATTTTCTTACACTTTCAATGGTGCGCCTGCAAAACAACAGCATCACACTCCCGGGGAAAGAGTTCCAGATCCCTGTCCTGCTCGCACTGCTGCTGGGATCTGCCCAGCTACAATATCAATTTTGCAGCAGATAATGATAATCCATCAATCCACACAAAAACCAATGGGAAGCTGATCTACCTTCAGTGACTCGTTTGAGCTACAAATCTGAGGACTGTGTGAGAGAATGGAAATTCGATTCTGATTCAACAAAGAAACCAAGAGCTGTGTGTCATGACTGGGATTTCGATTGTTGCCTTGGGAAATTATTGCACCCGTTGCTCGAAACAGCACAGTTTTCAAGTTTACACGGAACATGAAACACACCAGACTAAAGGGAAAATGCACAAAGCTGAACAGGCCGTGTTCCACATCATACTGTTCACTATAGTTTCAGTCACTGTGTCTGTTTTGCAGGACAAGAGTCCCAAAGAATGTTCTCCAACCTAAAAGCAGAGGAAGCATTACAATCCGAGAACGACAGATCACATTGTGAGGATGCTCTAACTTCGGGGCCAGTTCGAGATGCCACTCTCCTTGCCTTTTACCTTAACCGTGCAAGTTGCTGCAGAGATGTTCATAACTGGACATGATCCACATGGATACCAACTGAGGAGGAAACCTGTGTGCGAATCGACGAGAAGCGACTCAATAAATTTTGCTAAATTCAATCTTGCTTATTAGAAATGCAGTTTCTGTTCACGTCAATTTAAAAGGCAGTTTCTGAACATAGAAACAGACGTTACTACTCACCCAACCCCCACTCCGAAAGAGGTGCTAACTGCCTTTTGTTCTCGATGTGAAGAGCTCTCAGGCATGAGTCACCTTCACGTCTCTTGTTGCTGAGTGACTCACAAAGAAGGAGTTTCACCAGAGCTGCAACTGCCTCACTTTCCCACTCGCCTTCCGCGTTTACATTTTCCTGCTCGTCAGTGAATTAAAGAAAACCAAAAGGATGCGATGTCATTCTGTAGCCTCTCTGTCAATTCCTCCGTTTCAATCCCAACATGGCTTAGATCTCATGGCTTACCTTAATACGAGCGACGCTATGAAAGCACAAGTCCAGAGGTTCCTCTGAGAGTGTAATTTCTTTCATTGCTGTTGCTGATTGAATGAATCACTAACGTGCGAACTGATCCAAAACATGATTCAGCACCTCTGCTGCCAATTCTCGAACGTTGAATAACGACAGACAGCTTCCAATTGAGGCCTTGCAGAGACGACATTGGGGTACATTTGACAGACAGACTATTTCAGGACTCCGTGGTGCGTTGTGACACCAGCGCATCAGCTTCTTCCCTGTCTTTGAACCGGTTCGCATGCGCATGGAATGCAAATACGGTACTGTTTTTCGTGGAAGGGATCAGAACACGGTAGTTACACTCTCAAACAGAATGGCATATGATCAGAACCAGGTTGGAGAAAACCTTTACAATGCTATGCACACTAATTAAATGGAATTGCATTATTTTTCAAACAGATTTATTCGTGCAATTTCGAAGGCAGGTTTGCAGATGGGAAAGCAAGCAAGAAAGCTCCGTTCTTGTCCGTGTAAAAGGACACATTTGGAGAACGAAGCAGTTTCTGCCCAGTTTCGAACTGGGGACTTTTCGCGTGTTAGGCGAACGTGATGACCACTACACTACAGAAACAAGCCACAGCCACGCCCTCGGTGGCTCTGTGGCACCCAGCACTGAAAGGTGAAGACATTCTACGTTTCACCTTTCTTTTTCCAATAGCTCGTTGTTATCCAGGGTAATTGACATCTTGAAAACACTGCAGAAACGAACGACTTCCTTACTTTTGCTCCGACTGACCATACTTGGTGAAATTTTCCCAGATCCTCAGTTGAGAATTTTTGCCTCTGGAAGTTACCTCAGAAACCCTGTTAACTCGTAACGTATTGAGCGAATCGCAAACCGAAAGCTATTAACACGGAACACAATCAAAACTGGCATACCTAATGCATGTTCAGACACAGCGAAGCATGAATGCTAAATGTGAGAGAGTCCGAGGTCAAGAGGCATAAAGTAATCTCACAACTAACAAGAGGGCAATTCCAAACTACTCTTTCAAACATCCTGCAGCCTTAGTGCACCACCACTTCCCAGACAATGCTGAAAAGAGAAAAAGAACGAATATTATAAGTATGGGCCATAAAAAAAGTGAATTTCACCAATCACAGTCTCGATTAGATTACCTTTCCCTTCCGATGTCTCCAGGACGGAAATGAAGGAAATGGGAGAAATTCAATAACATATTCATTGGAACGATTTTCTCATTCGCCAGAAAGCCAAATAAAGATGAATCGACTCACCGCAGGACTTTGTTTCACAACAGCGATGAAATAACAGTCTGCATTTGGTTCCAGTAACAATACAACTTTCCTGCAACGTAAAGCAAGAGCCGAAGCGATTTTCCGCAAGGGAGATGAACACCATCAACACGGCAGAGAAACATTACAATATGCAGCACGTTTCCTCACCACAGTTAAATCCCTTGGACATCCATGCAGCGGGGATCGAAGCAGCATTTTAACAAGTTGATGACCTAAAATGGCAGTGGCGGGATTCAAACCCACGCCCTTTTCCGGACTGGAACCTGGATGCAGCGACTTAGACCGCTCGGCCACACTACCAGTCTGCCCGCGCCTCCATTTTCTTGCATTTCGAATTGTGCTCCTGCATAACCACACATGGCGTGAGACGACATTGGGGTACATTTGACAGACAGACTATTTAAGGCTCAGTGGTGCGTTGTGACACCAGCGCATCAGCTTCTTCCTTGTCTTTGAACCGGTCCGCCTGCGCATGGAATGCAAATACGGTACTGTTTTTCGTGGAAGGGATCAGAACACGGTAAATACACTCTCAAACAGAATGGCATATGATCAGAAATAGGTTGGAGAAAACCTTTACAATGCTGTGCACACTAATTAAATGGAATTGCATTATTTGTCACACAGATTTATTCGTGCAATTTCGAAGGCAGGTTTGCAGATGGGAAAGCAAGCAAGAAAGCTCCGTTCTTGTCCGTGTAAAAGGCTGCGCTTGAAGACCAAAGCAGTTTCTGCCCAGTTTCGAACTGGGGACGTTTCACGTGATAGGCGAATGTGATGACCACTACACTACAGAAACAAGCTACAGCTGTGCCCTCGGCGATTCTGTGCCACCCAGCACTGAAAGTTGAAACCATTCTACGTTTCACCTTTCTTTTTCCAATAGCTCGTTTTTATCCAGGGTAATTGACATGTTGAAAAAGTTAAAAAAAAAAGACGTGAAATTGGTGACAGAATATAGACAAGGATGTCGTCAATGTTTGGACTGTAGAGTGAGGTGGAATAGGCTGGGACAACTTTCCCGGCTGCATAATGGCTGCGAGATGATTTTATGGAAGGGTTGTACACTGAGTATTTACTTGTTTTACCCAAGCTGGGCTGAGTTGGAAACTCGACAGCATAGGTTTAAGGTGAGTGGTCTGAAATTGACAAAGGACCCCGAGGCACATTTCCCACACACAATGTTGCGAGTGTGAGGAACGAGCTACCAGAGGGAGTGGAGGAGGCTATTGCACTCAGAAAATTGCAATGGTAATGGGATGAGTTTCTGGATAGAATGGGTTTAGAGGGATTGAGGCCAAATTCTGTGGAACGGGACTTGTTTAATTTTGGTTATGTGGTGAGCATGAGATACACCGAAGTATCTGTTTCCACGCGGTGTACCCCAATAAGCTTGTGTTGTTTACACCAGTTTTAAAGAATTACTTTTCAGCGGAGCTTGCCATTGCAGTCTGTAGCACCATCATTTAGTCTGTTCGACTGCTCACGGGGAAGGTAGTATTGTGAAACACTGCAGAAACTAACGACTTCCTTACTTTTGCTCCGACTGACCATACTTGGTGAAATTTTCCCAGATCCTCAGTTGAGGATTTTTGCTGCTGGAAGTTACCTCAGAACTCCTGTTGACTCGTAACGTATTGAGCGAATCGCAAACAGAAAGCATTTAACACGGGACACAATCAAAACTGGCATACCTAATGCATGTTCAGACACAGCGAAGCATGAATGCTAAATGTGAGAGAGTCCGAGGTCAAGAGGCATAAAGTAATCTCACAACTAACAACAGGGCAATTCCAAACTACTCTTTCAATCATACTGCAGCGTTAGTGCACCACCACTTCCCAGGCAAAGCTGAAAAGAGAGAAAGAAAGAACATAATAAGAATGGGCCATTAAAAGTGAATTTCACCAATCACAGCCTCGATTAGATTACCTTTACCTTCCGAGGTCTCCTGGTCGGAAATGAAGGAAATGGGAGAAATGCAATAACATATGACATCGAAATTCTTGGGAACGATTTTCCCATTGGCCAGAAAACCAAACAACGACGAATCGAGTCACCCTGGGACTTTGTTTCAAAACAGCGATGAAATAACAGTCTCCATTCCGTTCCAGTGAAAACACAACTTGCCTGGAAAACAAAGCAACATTCGAGCTGCTTGCGATTATCTGCGCGGGAGGAGAACATGATCATGACAGCACAGACACTTTAAATATTCAGCACATTCCCACACCGGTTTTGTCTTGAACATCAATATAGCGGGGATCGAAACAGCATTTTAACAAACTGTTGGAGTTGTTCAGCATAAATGGCAGTGGCGGGATTCAAACCAACAGATGCAAAGTCACATGAAAAGGGTTCCATGGCCCCTCTCCGACTCGCACAGCTTCTGGCATGTGCATGGCTACAATATCAATTTCGCAGCAGATAATGATAGCCCATCAATCCAGACAAAAAAAATCAATGGTAACTTTAGTGTATCTTCTCAGACTCTTTTCGCTACAAATGTATCTGTGAGTGCGTCAGTATATGTTAGGTTAAGGATTGTTCAAATAACCATGAGCTGCTTGACTTTACTTCAATTTCGAATCTTGCTTTGCTAAATGTTTTCACCCATTGTTCGAAACAGGACAACTGTCACGTTTACACGGAACATGAAACACACGGGACTACAGGGAAAATGCACAAAGCTGAGCAGGACATGTTCAACATTATATCGTGCAGCATAGTTTCAGTCACTGTGTCTGTTTCTCAGAATAATAGTCCCAAAGAACGTTCTCCACACTAAAACCGGAGGTACAGAAGTCAAAAGATTCTGTTAGCACCTCACCACACCCCCACTCCGGGAGAGGTGCTAACTGCCCTTGAGTGCCTTTTGTTCTCGATGTAAAGAGCTCTCACGGCTGAGTCACATTCAAGTCTCTCGTTGCTGTGTGACTCACAAAGAAGGACTTTCACCAGAGCTGCAACTGCCTCACTTTCCCACTCGCTCTCCCCGTTTATATTTTCCTGCTCATCAGTGATTTAAAGAAAACCAAATAAGTGCGATGTCATTCTGCATCCTCTCTGTCGTTTCCGCCGTTTCAGTTCCAACATGGCTTAGATCTGGGGTCTCACCTTAATACTAGCGGTGCTATGAAAGCACAGGTCCAGAGGTTCCTCGGAGAGTATAATTTCTTTCATTGCTGTTGCTGATTGAATGAGCCACTAACGTGCGAACTGCTCCAAACCATGATTCAGGATCTCTGGTGCCAATTCTCCCACATTGTATAACGTCAGAAGCTTCCAAATGAGATCTTTAAGAGACGACTTTGGGCTACATTTGACAGACAGACTAGTTCAGGAATCCGTGGTGCACTGTGACACCAGCGCATCAGCTTCTTCCCTGTCTTTGAACTGGTCGCTTGCGCAAGGAATGCAAATGCGGTACTGCTTTTTATGGATGGATCAGTACGCAGAAACTACACTCTCAAACAGAATGACTTATGATCAGAACCAGGTTGGAGAAAAACTTTACAATGCTTTGCGCAGTAATTAAATGGAATTGTGTTACATTGCATTTCACTACGAGAGCAGATTTGTTAAAACCAATTCGAAGGCAGGTTTGTTGATGGGAAAGCAAGCAAGAAAGCTCCATTTTTGTCCATGTAAAGTGCTGCAATTGAAGAACAAAGTAGTTTCTGCTCAGTTTCGAACAGAGGACCTTTCGCATGTAAGGGGAATGTGATGACCACTACACCACCGAAACAAACCGCGGCCGCCCATGCAGCGGCTCAGTGGTGTCGAGCACTGAATGTTGAAGCCATTCTACGTTTTATCTTTCAGTTTCCAACAGCTCGTTGTTGTCCAGCGTAATTGACATTTTGAAACCTTTAAAAAAAGACATAAGAAATTGATGACAAAATAAAGACAAGGATGTCATTAATGCTTGGACCGTTGGGCGAGGTGGAATAGGCTGAGACAAGTTTCCCTGCAGCGTAACGTATCCGACATGATCTGATGGAAGGGCTGTAAACTGAGTACATTCGTGTTTTCCCTCAGCTGGGGCGAGTTGAAAACTCGAGAGCATTGGTTTAAGGTGATTTGGCTGAAATTGACAAAGTACCTGAGGCACATTTCCCACACAGAAGGTTGTGCGTGTATGGAATGAGCTACCCGCGAATGTGGACGAGGCTATTACGCTCAGAAAATTGCAAAGGTAACCGGATGATTTTCTGGATAGAATGGGTTTAGAGGGATTTAGGCCAAATGCTGGAGAATGGGACGTGTTTAATTTTGGCTATGTGGTGAGCATGGACGTGATACACTGAAGTATCTGTTCCCACGCGGTGTAACCCAATAACGTTGTGTTGCTTATTAAACCTGCTTTAAAGGATCACTTTTTAGCATCGCAGACTATGGCACAATCTTTCAGTCTGTTCGACTGCTCACGGGAAAGGTAGGATTGTGAAACACTGCCGAAACGAACGACTTTCTTACTTTTGCTCTGACTGGCAATATTCCGTGAAATTTTTCCAGATCCTCAATTGAAGATTTTGGCAGCTGGAAATTACTTCAGAAAGCCTGTTAATTCGTAATATACTGAGCGAATCGCAAAACAGAAAACATTTAACAAGGAACACAAGCAAAACTGGCAAACCAAATGCATGTTCAGACACAGCGAAGCATGAATGCTAAATGTGAGAAATGCCGAGGGCATGAGGCATAAAGTAACCTCACAACTAACAAGAGGGCAATTCCAAACTACTCTTTCAAACATACTGCAGCCTTAGTGCACCACCACTTCCCAGAAAATGCTGAAAAGAGAGAATGAAAGAACATAATAAGAATTGTCATAAAAAGTGAATTTCACCAATCACAGTCTCTATTAGATTACGTTTACCTTCCCATGTCTCTTGGACGGAAATGAAGGAAATGGGAGAAATGCAATAACATATGACATCGAAATTCTTGGGAACGATTTTCCCATTGGCCAGAAAACCAAACAACGAGGAATCGAGTCACCACAGGACTTTGTTTCACAACAGCGATGAAATAAAAGTCTCCATTCCGTTACAGTAAAAACTCAACTTGCCTGGAAAACAAAGCAACATTCGAGCTGCTTGCGATTATCTGCGCGGGAGGAGAACATGATCATGACAGCACAGACACTTTAAATATTCAGCACATTCCCACACCGCAGTTTTGTTTTGAACATCAATATAGCGGGGATCGAAACAGCATTTTAACAAGCTGTTGGAGTTGATCGGCATAAATGGCAGTGGCGGGATTCAAACCAACAGATGCAAAGTCACATGAAAAGGGTTCCATGATCCCTCTCCGACTCGCACAGCTACTGGCATGTGTCCAGCCATAATATCAGTTTCGCAGCAGATAATGATAGCCCATCAATCCAGACAAAAAAAAATCAATGGTAACCTTAGTGTATCTTCTCAGACTCTTTCCGCTACAAATGTATCTGTGAGTGTGTGAGCATATGTTAGGTTAAGGATTGTTCAAATAACCATGAGCTGCTTGACATTACTGCAATTTCGAATCTTGCTTTGCTAAATGTTTTCAATCATTGGCCAGAAAACCAAACAACGAGGAATCGAGTCACCGCAGGACTTTGTTTCACAACTGCGATGAAAGAAAAGTCTCCATTCCGTTCCAGTAAAAACTCAACTTGCCTGGAAAACAAAGCAACATTCGAGCTGCTTGCGATTTTTTTGCGCGGGAGGAGAACATGATCATGACAGGACAGACACTTTAAATATTCAGCACATTCCCACACCACAGTTGTGTTTTGAACATCAATATAGCGAAGATCGAAACAGTATTTTAACAAAATGTTTGAGTTGATCAGCATAAATGGCAGTATTTTCTTTCAGCTGAAATGAATTCGGAACAAATTTGCATATATCATGAATCGGTCCAATGACATAAATCTAATGCACCTCCGATTATTACAATGAACAGTGTGACTTTCAGTTCACTTAATAAAATGAACCGAACAAAAAAGCTTTTCTAGTGGTTTAACGTAATTCAGTTCATCCATATGAAAACAGCTATTGAACCACAACATCGCATTTATATCACTCGCCATATCTACTTCTTCATGTGAGAGAGAACGTCACTGAAGAAATTATATGTGAAGGCAAAATGTGGGTGTGAATATGACGGGGAATTATTGTTCACTGTTTCATTCTGAGCGTGGCTATTTCTTGGATTTTGCTGTTATTGTAATTCTGGTGAAAGCAGAAACACAATGGTTTGGATTCAATTTAGCTCAAGACATTTCTCAACCACGACTTTCACCATATGTTACCTTGATGAGGTCACATGTCACCCATTTCGAAAACATGCTGAGGAGACCGAGAGATTACGGTGATGGATTATTATACCACCGTGCTCCGCATTCACGGTTTCGAGTCACGTTTTGGTTGCTAATTCCACAAACCACTGCTGCATTTTGACATTGCATCTCACACCTCTGGTATACACTGGATCGAGAATTTTGTTCTTGCGCTTCACCGTACGGGAGATTCACGAATAATCAACACCACATAAAAGTTGAAATAAAAAATGAGAGCAGATGTTCTATTCGGTTGTAAATTAAATTGGTGTAATTAGAGGGAACACATTTTTTTGTTTATGCACCTCTTTCCATCTTGTCTTTCTATGAATTTACATCGACAGAAAGAGAAATAACTAACAAGTGATCTGGAGCACAAGTTTATCCAATGGGATTGCTCATGATCATTTTAACCTAACAGTCCACACAATGATTTGATCAGTATTTCAAACAGTCACTCGGAATTGGAACCGCAGCGAACCGCTCCAATGAAACTAACCTTTCTTTCTTCCACATGCAGCGTGATGACTGACTTGCTAACTGTACAAGGTCGGCCAAGTTTCTTCAGCAATCACAGCTTCTGTGAACAGCCACCTTTGCTGTGCAGAGTGTCATTTGTTGCCCCCAGGTCACAGTACATTTCTTCTTCATGAGCTTATGAGCTTCGTTCCTGATCTGTTTGATAAACCTTTTCTATCACTTCATCCCATCCACTCACAATTCTCAACTTATGAATAAAATTTAGCGTTAGATCAAAAGTTAAACAAAATGAATGCATGCCATTCAGCCCCACCATACAACGAACTCATGGTTGATCTGATAATCTTCAACTCCATTCTGCTCACTTACCTCGACAAACTTCATCATCTTTCTGATTAAATACCTGACACAGTTTGAAAATACCCAACAACTTCGCCTCTACTTCGGTTGCCAAAATGAAAAAGCCACAGATTCTCTGAGCATGGAAATTACTCTTCATTTCTGAATTAAATGGGCGATATCTCATTCTGAGATTATGTCCTCTGTTGCTCTCATCAGAGCATAGGCCAATCCACCTGCCTATACCTACCCTGTCAAGATCCCACGATTTTGTTTCAAGGAGAATAATCCAAACCTGACCAATCATTCCATGAAGCTCCATTTTATCCAAAGTTGACAACGTCCTCGTAAATCTTTGCTGTCCCTTACAGCACGGGAACTGGAACTTGAAATCAGATAGCGATTGGAATCGGATTAGTCCACACATGGACTAAAAGCAATAATGATATCTTTGACAAATGAGAATCTAATCATATTCTATTCACAGTCAATGACTTCGTTGTAACTGAAGTCCTCCGTGTCATCGCCCTCGGAGCTAATATTTAGGAGAAATGTTACCTGACCGCCCAAATAAAGAAGTTGACTACAAACAATATGTCCGTCAGTCGACTTTGTTTGATTATTAACACAACTCATGTCTCCGTGAAGCCTGCATCATTTGTTAGGCACAAATTAGATGTGTAACAGAACTCGCTTCATTTGCCTGGATGTGTGAAGCTTCAATACCATTGAAGGAACTGGACATCCTCCACGACAATGCAGTCACTTAACTGTACCACGTTCAACACCTGAATGTTTATTACGCTCACTGCTAAGGCACGATTGCAGTAGAGTGCACCACCTCCAAGATGCGGTGGAGTAAGTCATCCAGGCTGTGTTGACAGAACATTCAAAGCTCAAAAACTGTGCTGACTATAAGGACAAGGTTGAAGATGCACTGAAGCGCGACCATTTGCAAGTTACCCTCCAAGGCACATACCGGCATGACTTGAAGATGTATCAGTGGTAAATCCATTGAGTGATGAAGCTGTCTTGATCGTCAAAGTGGTATACTTCAGCCTTCCATCCTTTATCTTACAAATTTTAAAATGTTAATTATTGCATTGACCAGTCTTGTGCTCATTCTTTTAGTTGTTTCCTAAACTGGCGGTTGCTAAATATTGAATATCACCCACAACCGAGGGTCAACAACAGAAAATATCCAAAAATACTCTCGACCATCTGAGCTCCCTGTGCAAAAATCTTCAGTGATCTGTGAATATCCACTCCAAGATCCCTTTGTTCCTGTTTGTTCTGTTCACCACTCAGAATCCTCACTGTTTTTGTTTCAACTCCCCAAATCCGTTACCACTTATTGGTCTGGATTCAATTCCATTCGCCGGTGTTATTTTCCACCTGATTGATACATGTCTGCAGGCCCTGACATTATTCATCATAGTCAAATACACGACCAATTGTTGCATCCTCTGCAAACTTCTAAATCATGACTCCTACAACTAAGTCTGTATCGTTGATCTACGTCACGAAACAATGGAACTCCACTGGAAACAAGCGTCCAAACATGGTTCATTGCTGGATGTGATGAACACCTGCAATAACAGCACAATCAGACCCCTGATGTCATTTGTATACTTGCTGGTGACTCTGTCAGTTGGCCTCCTGAGTGATCACTTCTCACGTCTGGGAGTGGTGAATGACCTGTCCACATTGTGCCTGGGCACGTAGGTTTACACTTCAACGGGTAATTGAATCCTTTCTCGAAGTCCCACTATGGACCTGATATCTTGGCGATGTGTGTATCAATGTGTCTATTTAGCTTGGATAATCTGTTGAATTTGAGTTCACGCAGAGATGACTCCCAATTTTCCCCGTCATCCATGTATTTTTTTTTATTCTTCTTTATTCTCCCACGGAGTGTGGCCATCATGTATTGAACATTATTTGTTGTTCATTCTTAATTCACCTTGAACTGAGTCAGAGGGATTCTATCGCTGAACCGCACGGTTGTGAATCTGGAGTCATATGTTGGCAGTTCTCGTCAAGGATGGCAAATTTCCCTTTCTGAGGGACAAGACAGAATGGGCTTTCAGCAAATTAAAACTTTTTGCCTCTGTTCCTCTGATCCAGTTATTATTCCACATTTTATTCATCGATTTAAATACCAGCAGATGCCATGTTCCAGTGTCCAAGAGTTGCTAGCCCAATATATCGCCACTACATTTGCATTTGACACGAAGATTTGTGAGTAGCAGAAAGCATAGGGGTCAGTCAAAGAATGAAGAAGAATATAGATAGACGGGAGAGTTGAGCAGAGAATATGGCAGACGGAGTTCAATCGACGCAAATGTGAAGTGATGCATTTTGGGAAGCCTAATTCTAGAACCAACTACACAGTAAACAGAAAAGCCTTGGAGAAATTTGATGAGCGGAGAGATCTGGGAGTTCAGGTCCTTTGTAGCATGACGATGGTGGCACAGGTCGACAGAGCGATCAAGAAAGCAAATGGCATGCTTGTCGTCAGAGGACTGGGCTTTGAATGTAAGAGCTGGCAGGTCATGCAAAAATTGCACAAGATTTTGGTTCGGCCGCGTTTAGGAATACTGTGCACAGTTGTGGTCGTCAAGTTACCCAATTGAAGTGGACGTTTACGAAAGTGTGCAGGTAAGGTTTACGAGGATGTTGCTGGTATGGAAGATGCTTGCTGTGAAGAGAGGTAAAGAAGTTTAAAATTGTTTTCAGTGAAAAAAAAGAGATTGAGGGGTCCTGATTGAGGTCTACAAAATCTTGAAGGGTACAGACCGGGTGTATAGAGATGCTTTTTCCCCAGGTAAGGGATTCAATAATGAGAGGTCTCACATTCAAGTTGAGAGGTGAAACTTTTAAGGAGGATAGATGTAGAAAGTATTTAGCACAGAGGGTGGTAGGTGCCTGGAACGCGTTTCTAGCAGAGGTAGTAGAGGCAGGCACGGTCGTTTCATGCAAGGTGCGCCTTGATAGATGCGTGAGTAAATGGGGAGCAGATGGAAACAGGTGCTTAGGAATTGGGTGATAGGTTTAGACAGTTGATTTTGTTCAGCCCAGGCTTGGAGGTTCAAAAGGCCTGTTCCTGGGCTATAAATGTTCTGTGTTCTTTGTTCTTCTTTGTTCACTACACTACCATCTCAATGCTACGTTGCTCCATCTCTGAGAATGACATTGGCAATTCCAATCATCTCAGAGGGAGTGAGAATATGACATGTGGCTGTGTTGGAATGAAACTGATGTACGCTGTACTGGAGTGTTTGCTGGAAGCAAGAGGATGATGTGATCAAAATAACAAAACAGTGCATTGTTAAGAAATATTGCACTGAATGCTTGCAATACATTGACCTCTCGCTTAAGGCTGCAGTACGCTTTCACTGAGACAATCGGCAGTTCGGGTTAATGCTGCTGTTGTACCTTAATAATCTAATAACCGGAGACAAATATGCCCTTCCTCCCCGCCTTTGACCAGGAGAACTCCCAGCCTCGGAATTTCATGCGCCTCTGTACCATCATAGAAGGACCAAGTGGTCACCGATCGCATCACTGGTGTGACACAGTGGCTTCACGTGCTCATTTCCATCCCAATTGCCAGTTTGATCTTCGCAACTGCACCATTGATTCTGGGTGGAGGAATTGGGATTATGTGATCCACTGCAGCAATGGGTACTTCCTTGTGTGGGGAAGCTCCTGTGGCAACAAACGTGATACCTCATTACTGTTGAAACATACATTTCAACAATATCCTGCAGTATCCCTGGAGAATTTGATGTTTTGTAAAAATCTATCACCCTCAGTCTTCAACATGCAGTACTCGATGGAACTTACTCAGCCTCTTGAAATATCCAGTTTGAATATACAACCAATTCTGAGTTCCCACATGTGTATTATTGCTCGCCAAATAGTCCTGTTGTGTCTCTGCATTCTTCCTAACATGCCCTATGTCACTGCAGTTACTGCTCTTTTCAAACACGCATCTCAGCATGGCACAGGGATTGTATAATGTTCAGTGTTGTGCGTTGTGGCTGCAGGAACCACGTTTGAATCTGAGTTACGGCATGTAACGTTTTCCACTTTTTAATTCCTTGTGGTACATGCCGAAGAAACACAGAAATGAATTAACTGATTTTTACATGAAAACTTTTTCTGACATTATGGTTTTTTCATCAAACCCCTCTCACACATCTTTCTGAGATGAATGTCAGAATTCAGACTCACCCATTCTTGAGAGATTTCTCTCCCTCTCACAATCATTGACCTCCTTTAAGTTTCCCCTCCCATTTTCCTTACAATCATTTTCACATTGAACCCTGTTTAGTCTGTGCTGCTGCGCTCACTGTTGTTGGGTGAACGTGTCGAAATCATGCCATTGCGACCTTCAAAGCAGTCAATCCATTTCGATACCGTGGTTTTGAGATCAATGTTCAAGTAGCACCTTTTACTGACGTGGATCAGATATTTTTGGAACTTCAGACTCAGGAAAGGAACACAGGGCAGCACTGAGGAAAAGAACTTTATTTTCAAAAAGACCTCTTTCTGCGGATTCCCACATCATTTATTTCACTTGCTCATTCGGCTCTATGTAGACTATGGTGTGCAGTTCTACAATCACATTAGCACTGGAAATGATGCAGGGTTGATTTACCAGGACATAGTCTGAGTAGAAGAGCTCCTGTTATGAAGAGAGATTGGATAGACTGATTAGACTTAGAACAGAAGAGATCAAGAGTAGGCATGATTGAGATATTCAAAATAATCAGGGTTACAGATAGCGTAGACTGAAACTAAAGTTTCCCTATAATGGAGCGATCACTCACGGGATAATAGATTTAAGAACAGAGGAGCAAAGATTTGAGTGAATGCTCAGACAAACGTTTTGAAACGGCGGGTGGTTGAAATCTGGAACTCAGTGCATGCAAAGGTTGGAGAGGCAGAAATCCTCATAACTTTCAGAAGTATTCAGATATGAAGTTTTGACGACAAGACGTAAAAGGCTATCGGTCAAGTGACTTAAAAAAAAGAGTTTGGATCGTTAATCGATTATTGATTTCCAGTACGGATACATAGGCTTCTTTTTGCGTTGAACTCCAGGGCAATACCATGTCTGTCACTGCGTGAGATTCGATTCAATTCGCATCCTGGACGGGAACTTACAGCTTGGGACGGCTAACAGACCAGAAACCTGCTTTCGATCCCAGACTTATGTGACTGACTGTGTGGAATTTGCACGCTCTTTTTCTCTCTCTTCCGTGTGGATTTCTTCTGGCTGCTCCAATTCCTTCTCACTGTCCAAAGATGTGCACTTCAGGGAGATGGCAAATAAAACCTGAATCGACTGTATAATCAAAGACAAAATCAAAGGCAAAAGTCGGAAACGCAGTTCAGGGAAACAGAATGACCATTTGGGGTCAACAGATCATTCCTTGGAACAGTTTTTGATTCGCAATGTTAACTCTGATTTCTCTCCGACGATGTTGCCTGACCCGCTGAGCTTTTGAACTCATTTCTATTTTTGTAGGTGGATCAATAATGCGGGTTTAGAAAGATAGGGTGAGGGAGTGTGAATCTCTTCGGCGGCACAGAGCAGACTCATTTGGCCAAATGGTTTCTGTCTGCATTGCGTCTAATTCCATTAACTCTGATTCTATAAGTTTTTTTGTCCTTTTTTGTCTTTGGTATTTCACATCTCCCCTGAAATCTGGTTTGCAGAACAGGACAATCGACGTTTCGGGCATAAGCCACCGCCAAACCGTTACCACCCGCTGCTTGGAAGAAGAACACCCCATACTCTGCCTTGGGACCCTGCAACCATACGGGATAAGTGTGGATTTCAACATCTTCCTCAATTCTGCTCCCTTCACATTATCACATTCCGAATCATCCAACTCAGCACAACCCTCCGGACCTATTAATCTTTTCCCTCTCTGACTTATCACTTTCTCCCTCCATCCAATTAGCGCTTTTCCAGCTACCTTCCACCCAACCCCAACTGCCGCCCATTTATCTCTCCGCTCCCACCTACACATCTCATTCCTGTTGAAAGGCTTATGCCAGAAGCGTCGGTTCTCCTGCTCCTCGGATGCTGCCTGATCGGCTGTACTTTTCCAGCACGACAATCTCCTCCTGGTGAAGATAAATTAGCTTAGCTCAGGCTCTTTATCTGAGAGAGGAGAAGAGTGATTGAGGAAGAGATGAAGGTGTACAGTAAGGGGATAGATGCGGGTTATAGGAATAAATTTCTTATGGGAAGTGTTTACCACCATAGATCTACGTTACACGCAAGGGGAGGATAATCAGAGGGGATATAGGAAGAACATTTTCATTCTGAGAGTGTTGTATAATTGGAACTCACTGAACGTGTGGTAAAGCTATGAGTCATCAAAACACTTTAGGAGTACTTAGCCGAAAACTTGAGAAGCTGGAGCACACATGGATAAGGACCAGGTCCTGGAAAGTGGGGCGAAGACAAACAGATATCTGATCAAATGTCAGATGCTGAGCATGAAAGCATGGGAAGGGTAAAAGCATGGATACTACTGTCGATCTGTTGCAAAAGGTCTGTGGAATGCTACATGAGTCAAAAGGTCACTGTGGCAAGATGGGACCACTGTGGCTGGATGGAATAAGCATAGTGGAATGCTCCTCCACCAATGAGCAGAGTCAGACTGGGGGTGAATGGTTACTGTGACAGGCTGAGATAACAGCAATTATTACCGTCAGCCTTGCCAGCTAAATATCATCATTGCAGGTTGGGACAATTCGTGACAATAAATCTTTAGGACTTGACTTTAAGTATTTAATTGATAGTTAGTAGAGTCAGTCTGCTTCAAACCCTTGGAGCAGAAATAAATACATTAAATATCTAATCAGCTTGGGGCAGGAAAACATTGTGGTAGATGAGGTAGCTAAAAATCTAATCATGACAGGTTAGTCTGGGCTGTAAGATCATTGCAGCAGAGGTGGCAGTAAAACACATAATCATGACAATAGAAAAATCATATTGGCAGAAGTAGAGCGATAGTGGTTTATTGTATACCTGGAGTGAAATAATTCTGACTAATACAGTTGGGCATCCTGATAAGCTAACAAAGATATATTTAAAGAAAGGGTATAAAGAGCCACGGATCCTGAGTTTCGGGGTCGTTCAATAATTTGCTTAATGAGTGTCAAGGTTTTTTTGTCTGCAAATAAAAGATCTCATTGAAGAACTCCCCTGGAGATTTCTTATATGTTCTCGATGACAACCACAACTTTGAGTACAGTAAAACTGTGGCTAGCGCGGCTCGGTGGTGCAATGAAAAGCGCGTTAGATTTCTACAGCATTGTTAACATTGCGATAGAAAGTTTGTTGTTTTGAGTTCCACCAGAATCGGAGTTCAGATTTCAGCTGAATCAATTAATATTCTGGTGATTCATCGTTAATTCCCGTCGTCTGGGGTTCTCAAAATTGCTGTTTAACACAGAAAATTCCTTACCTCCTTGTTGTTGAGTTTTGACGTATCATATCATTTTAAGCATGATCAGACCAGAATCAACTGCTAACCCACGACATCTACAAACTTCGTGCAGAAACCCACTGTCTCTAAACGCATTCCCCTCCAATAGTTGCACAGGCATTATCGATTGCTTAAATGTCTTTTTCCCTTTGGGCAACAGGCTGTTGTGGATGGACCGGGGAAAGATATTGATGTATTTGGTCAGTCATGACGATGTCAATTAGCGGAGTAGGACTGGTGTTTAGAATAGCGTCCTCCTGTTACTCTCTGTCAGTGCTGTTTCTGACAGAGCGTTTTCAACAATAACATGTTGAAGTGTGAATCTACACCACGGAATATCAAGGTCCTCCCATTTACCCCACCGCTCTCAAAGCCAGAATGGTGAGCTCCTATTGCAGCTTTAGATCACATAATCGAGGATTCTCCCAGGCGCTCTGTCAGACTGCATGCTCCTTCACACAGATTTCCAATTGAACACATTGAGCAAGCAAACGTGGGCGTTCAGGGACAGATTGCCCCTCTGTTTGGCTGCAGTCCTGGACAGGGAAACGTACATGAAATTCTGACATTCTGAGTCTTACAGTTCATTCTTCCTACTTACAATTTAAACTGGAATTGAATTTATTCTTGTATCACACTCTTACATCTTCAGTATTCATGGAAACCGTGCAACGTGTTCATGGATGTAGTAATGGTGAAGATTATTAATGAATGCAGTATGCTACATGTTACCAGTGAGAACTTTCAGAAGTTTTATTGAGTCGAATTGAAGCCGATCTAAGGAAAGGCCTGGTGACAACGGTACAGTAACATTGTCTGTAAACAACAGAGGAACCAACAGAAACCCATTTTTCAAGAATTCTATTTTGCATATTTTTGTGTGTCCCTTTCCTGAACCTGATGCTTTAATAATCACAGGTCAATGTCAGTTTCACCTCGTCTGCGTTAGCTTTAATTTCAGAAACACAGCAAAATTAGAGCAGTTGAGTTAAAGTTCCTAAGGTATGAGTACGGCATGTGACCAGCTTGCTGTCTGCGGCTTTAGTGGCGCAATTGTTTAGTGTCTGCATAAAATGTCATGGTTGTAAGTTCAATGCTTATCGAAAAATGCTGTTACTGTCATTGACAAGGGATTATTAGCGCATCATACTAAAACGCAGTTGAAATCAATGTTGAGTAAAGTAGCATTTAATTGAAAACTCCAGTTTCACATTGCTGTCAATTATTATCTGAAAAGCTGCAAATATTCCCCACGTGAATTTGCATCTGTGAGTAGGGAAACAGAGATGAAATTTTAGCTTAATGACTTTTCTCAGATCGCTCACCCTGTACAGGATTACATTCTGGGAAAGTCTGTTTAACTAATTTCATGTCATTCCATTTCCTGCAAACACACACAGCTCATTATCCAATCAAAAGTATTAGATTTATCTCTTTGGGGAGTTTGAATGATGTCAGTAAATCTGGCAAAGGCATAACAAGTAGTTTTGCTGTTGGGACGAGCAGAGTGTGAAAACTGGGATAAGGTCGAGTCTTGTCACAGGATTTTTCAAGCGGAGATCAGTGAGTATTAAATGGACTCACTCTCCTTTCGAGTGATTGTGACCAAATGTTCAAGGCAACAGATGGCAATGACAATGATGTTTTACATCTACAGGCCAAACCTTACACACTGGAGGAGGCACCATAGTATTACAGATCGGGACAGCGAGGTAGTTGATGATCCTTATGCAAACCTGAGACAGTGAGAAAATTAATCCCATGCTGTTGGTCTCACTTTTCTCATAACTAGTTAGTCAGTGGACTGAACTAACCGACTTCCATTCAATGTAGAGCTGAACCAAACAGCTCAGTGTATTTACAATATATAATATTTCATGTAGAATGAGCTGCAACACCTATCAACACCAGCAGCTCTTCTCATACTTAAAATTTTCAGTTGCAGGTATTATGCAATTTCTTTCTGATGAATGTTATCCACTTCGAGAGAATGCCACTTTTGCCTCGCCATCCAGGCAGTCCAGAATCTCTGTCGCTGTTAAATTCACTCCCTTATGAAATATAATGGAATCAGCTCCTAAAAATGTTTTTATTTCTGAAAATTCATCTCCGATTTCAATAATTCTCAGAATAAAAATAAATCTGCTCCAAACTTCTTCATCATTCCCCGTTGGTTTTGAAACTCCAACCTCGAGTTTCAATTCACCGAAACGAAGGAAGTTCTCTCAGATTTACTCTTACCAACGTCACATCAGCTGGATAACCTCCATTCAGACACAACTAAGTCTTTCCTGATTTCTCCCGCATGATTCTTTATCTTTCCCAATATCCCATTAAATCTGCTCTTTCCTTTTCAAGTGATGTAATCTCAAAGTAACCGTCATGTCTGTCTTTTTTTATCGACTTTGTATCAAGTGAACTCTGACCGTGTCATTCCTAACGTCTTTTTATTCCAGTAAACACCACCGTGTCTTTCACCATGCCGTTATATCCCAGTAAAGTACAAACTGAGAAAGAATGCTGGGTCCAATTCAACGCATGAAAACTCACGACGAAGCTATGCAATCTTATTACCGACACGGGAAAGGTGGAAGCAATTTTAATTACAACTGAATCGATTGGCTACAGCAGCAACGGGTCAAATCCCAGTCACATACGCGACTGTTGTTCTTATATTTATTTCTTCTCTACGCGTGCTGAAGTAACACAGTGAGGGATCAATAACTGTTGTCAGACGTACTTACAGGGGCGTATTAAATACTGAAGTTGTGAGATCCGACCAGTTTTTATTAATATAGACCATTCACTGTTCGAATCTCAGGCTCAGGAATTGACAGAGAGCGAATTTGAGCGAAAGTTGAGCCGGGGAGTTTACCCCATTACGTATCACGAGTTTCTGCGGTTGCTTTGTTGTTCACCTCATTTGTGTGTTTTGCATCATTGAGGATTTTGAAGTTGTCCCCTTTCTACAAAAGGCCCGTGCTTTTGCAACATTCTACAATAGATGCAGTCCAATAACAGCCGATGCTGATTCACTCTACTTATCCAGATATTGACCCCTGGGAACAGCACGGTGCACGCTACTCGATTCTGGAAAAGAACTTCCTCACAGATAATGTTACATTCCCGCTCTCATGGCTCTTTTTATTCTATCGGCTTCTGCTTTGCACGGAATCTGATTCAATAGATCTTGTCACTGTGTCATTTCTTTCCATGTGGTCAGATCTTGTGAACATAATATCACAGTGGGATTGTAAATGCAGGAACCAGTTGAGACTGTCCGCTCTCCCACATCCAATCCATGCCCAGGTTGTGTTCAGATCATTGTCTGAATCGTTTCCTTCGCTTCCCTGTCACTCTGGGATGATGTGAGCTGTGGAATCTATGAACTGAACTGCAGGAAACATAGAAAACTGTACACACATCAACTGCGTGTGCGATGGGACTTGCTGCGGTAACATCCCATGCTGATCAATCAATCAAAGCACAGTCATTTCCTCATTGCGTGGAGCCAGCAGAGCGAAGGTGGGCTGCATGGCCTCAGTCTGCTGTGTGACACATTTTCTGATTCTGATTGAAATTGCAATTAAAACAGCAGAATCTGGGAAGTTACAGGGTGAATATATTGACACAGCCGGGGCACATCTGTGCCACAGTATATCACACATTAACAGTGAAGATCTTTTGACATCATCCTCGAAGGTACATGCTACAAAAACCTGAAGACTGCGGTAAACTGCTGTGGTCAGCGATAACAGAGCGGCCCAGAGGGATAGTGTTAGGCGCATAATCCATAAAATTAATGAATGAAAAGCATCCTCTGCTCGATGACAATTCCAGCTTTCAGTGTGTGCACTGCCACTGCCGGAATTTCGGTATAACAGTGCTACGTTCTTCGCATTACATATTGATGAATCTTCTGCGTCCTTACACTCAATGGTATCTGAAATAGATACACCCGCCACATTTGTACATTTGAGGAAACACAAGTTTGAAGTTATGGAGGCATTTTTTGCCGTTCTCTGTCGGTCTCTTATGACCTGATTCGCAAAGTCACTTGCCTGAGCTGGGAATACACTGGCGAAAGTGAGAGAAATCAGTTGTGGGGTGTACCATGCCCATGACGCCTTGCAGTTATTCGCCACCTGTGTCACACAGCAGGGTCCTCCGGTGAAACGAACAGCCGTGAATGACATGTGGATCAGGATGTTGGAGACAGCATTTCGACACAGACACAGTTTCCTATTATGAGAACAAGCACCATGAATGATGAATAACCTCAGAGAGAAGCAAGCGATAAAGATTTGCCGTGGACTCGGTGGGCTGAACGGCTTTTGTAGGCAAGTGAATGACGTCACACGTCTCTGCCGTCCCTCTCCCTGTATCTGTGACAGAGTGATTGAGGGATAAAAATAATGGCTCTCTTTTAATCCTCCCTTCCACTTTGGACTACCTGCAGCCCCGCACCTTCTGGCTGTGGGGCTGGTTCTCAGCGAGTGAGGGCTTCATTCGGAGTTACTTCATCTGGGAGTTGGGACTCAGATGTTAACTGATGCCCGATTGCAGCAAAGAAGCCGACGCCTCTGAAACAAAAGCCTTTCAGCAGGGTTGTTCACGGAAGATTGATTCTGAACATCAAATGGGTAGCACAACAATGCACGTATTTGAATTTTACTGAGGGAAGAGGGTCCACAGCCCATTTCTTTCTTTCCCACCAGCTCAGCATCTTTCTTTCTCTCTCTCAAATAAATAATATTTGGAGGAAGTTCGCAATCAAAGTTGCTGAGTTCCAGCGGTGCTCTTACACCTGGCTGTGCCCGGGAGAGGAACTTCAGAGCATATCCGTACTTACATCCTCTCATAATGCCGATGTCAATCAACTGTATTGAAGTACATTTCACTGGATTTCAATTGCAGTGTGATTATGATATTGGGGCATGGCTGCTGAGACTGGAGGGAGGGAACATGATATTTCGCAGCCATCTGTATTGGAATTTTATCCTTCATAAATCATATGGAGATCAAATTCCAGGATACATCTCCGATGAGGAATGAGGAAAGCCAATATTAACAATACAACCAGAAGACATTGGAGCAGAAACTTGGCCATTAGGCCCATTGAGCCTTCTCCACCATTCCATGATGGCTGTTAAGCTTCTCTACCCCATTCTCCCGCTTTCTACCTGTAACCCTTGATCCCCTTTAAAGTCAAGAACCTATCTGTCTCACTCCTAAATGTACTAAATGACCTGGACTCGACAGCCCTCTGTGGCAGTGAATTCCATAGTTTCACCGTCCTCTGGCTGAAGAGGATTCTCCTTATCTTTGTTTGACAAGGTCTTCTCTTTACACTGTCCCCTCAGGTACTAGTCTCTCCTACCATTGGATATATCTTCCCATATTCCTCTCTGTCCACGGTCACTTAGTATGCTGTAAAGTTCAGTTGACTTCCTAACATCCTTCTGAATTCTACCAAATACAGACCCAGAGCTCTCAATATTTCCTGGCACCATTCTCGTGAATCTCTTTGGAAAACGCTCCAGGACCAGTGAATCCTTACTGAAATATGGGACCCAAAACTGCGCACAATAATCCAAATGTGGTATGATCAAAGCTTTGTAGAACCTTAGGAGTACATCCCTGCTTTTATATCCAAGCTCTCTTGAAGTAAATACCATCTTTGTATTTGCCTTCCTAACTACTGACAACCTACAAGTTTACCTTTCAAGACTTCTGGACTGGAACCCCCTAGTCTTTTGGCACTTCAGATTTCTGAATTTGCTTGCTATTTAGAAAATAGTCCATGCCTGTATTCATCCTGGCAAAATGCTTTCCCACACTCTCCCGCATTGTACTCCATCTGCCACTTCTTTGCTCACTCTCCAAACCTGTGAAAATCCTTCAGCAGGTGAAAGTGAGGATCGCAAATGCTGGAGATCAGAGTCAAAAAGTGTAGTTATAGAAAAGCACAGCCAGTTAGGCAGTATCCGAGGAGCAGGAGATTCGAAGTTTCAGGCATAAAGCCTTCATCAGGAATGTGGGGTGGGCGGAAGTGGGCAGAGAAATAAATGGGAGGGGCTGGCGCTGGGAGGAAGGTAGCTTGGAAGGCGACAGCTAGATGGAGGTAGATGGTGATAGTGATAGGTCTGAATGGAAGGTGGAGTGGATAGATGGGAAGGAAGATGGACAAGTAGGACAGTTCAAGAGAGCGGTACTCAGTTGGAGTGTTTGATCTGGGATAATGCGGAGGGAGGGGAACGAGGAAACTGGTGAAATTGTCCTTGGTACAGTGATCCCCCTCGCTGAGATTCTCTCGCCCTGTCTCTCACACAATGTCTAGAGGGACTACAAGTTCCTGTTGGCCCAGAATATTTAAATTAATTCACCTTCTCCCTGGAACCAATCTATTCTTCTTTTGGATCCTGCTCAGCCGTCAGCATCCCGGCTCAGTGATAGTATTGGTGATAAATGATCTGGGATGATAGCATTGTGCTCACTGGGTACGGCACCAGACAAAGGGCTTGCAGTCTGTGGGAATTTCTAAATAAAATTCCTGTGTATTTCTCCTCATGCTGTCTTCTGATCTCAATTCACACTCATCTGACACCCCTTGTTCTCACTCACTCTGTCACTCCGTTTTCTCTCCATTCCTTTTATCTCTCTTCACTCCCCTTTTCTCTGTTATTTTTTTCTCTCTCTCACGCACACGCACACAGACACACACACTCTGCTCTCTCTGTTTTCAAATTATAATGTTGTAGAGCTCGTCGGTGTACAATGATCTAAATGGCCTCCTTCAGTTCTCTATTAATTTTGAAGCTCTCTGACCAACAATAAAGACTTTAGGTTCCTTGGGAGACAAGCTGGTCCTGCTAAGGACACAGTGAAGAATCATGCTTTATCTCTTCCTGTTGTCTGATATGCAGCAGCCTTGAAATATCTGTTCAAACAAAATAGATTGAAATTCGAGCAGTCGGGAGGACGTTCACCAGATAATTTTGCTGTCAGGATTTAACAAGTAGTTCCCACATACAAAATTTGGATTTGCTTGAAAGCAGCTCTTCCCTGTTGTGGTTCCGTGCACCGATCTGGGAATTTGTGTTGCAGACGTTTCGTCCCCTGTTTAGGTGACATCCTCAGTGCTTGGGAGCCTCCTGTGAAGCGTTTCTGTGATGTTTCCTCCGGCATTTATAGTGATTTGTATTTGCCGCTTCCAGTTGTCAGTTCCAGCTGTCCGCTGCAGTGGCTGGTAAATTGTGTCCAGGTCAATGTGCTCATTGATTGAATCCGTGGATAAGTGCCATGCCTCTTGGAATTCCCTGTTTGTTCTCTGTTTGGCTTGTCCTTTAATGGTAGTGTTGTCCCAGTCGAACTCATGTTGCTTGTCATTTCAGTGTGTGGCTACTAAAGATAGCTGGTCATGTCGTTTTCTGGCTAATTGGTGTTCATGGATGCAGATCTTCTTATTTCCTGTTTGTCCTATGTAGTGTTGTGTGCAGTCCTAGCATGGAATTTTGTACACTACGTTGGTTTTGCTCATGTTGGGTATCGGGTCCTTCGTCCTGGTGAGTTGTTGTCTGAGAGTGGTTGTTGGTTCATGTATTGTTATGAGTCCTAGTGGTTGCATTAGTCTGGCTGTCGGTTCAGAAGTATTCTTGATGTATGGTAGTCCTTTAGGTTGTGGCATGTCCTCATTCCGTTGTATTTCCCTTCGGCATCTGTTGATGAAATTGCGTGGGTATCCGTTTTTGGCGAATACATTGTATGGGTGTTCTTCTTCCTCTTTTTGCAGTTCTGGTGTACTGCAGTGTGTTCTGGCCCTTTTGAATAATGTCCTGATGCAACTTCGTTTGTGTGTGTTGGGATGGTTGCTTTCGTCGTTGAGGACTTAGTCTGTGTGTGTGGCATTCCTGTATACCTTTGTGGTGAATTCTCCGTTCGGTGTTCTCTGTACTGTCACGACTAGGAATGGGAGCTGGTTGTCCTTTTCTTTCTCTCTAGTGAATCGGATTCCTGTGTGTGTGACGATGGTGGTCTGGTGTGTTTTAATGATTACAAAGGTGTCATCCAGATATCTGACACAGAGTTTGGATTGAATTTGCGGTAAGATTGTTTGTTCGAATCTTTGCATTACCTGTTCTGCTGTGTTTCCAGAGATGGATGAGCCCATGGGTGTGCCGCTGATTTGTTCATTTATTTGGTTGTTGAATGTGAAGTGTGTTGTGAGGCACAGGTCCAGTAGTTTGAGTATGCCGTCTTTGTTGATAAGTTCCCCATCTTGTTGTCTGTTCTGAATGTCCAGCAGGTCGGCTATTGTTTACCTGGCTCGGGTTTTGTCGATAGAGGTGAACAGTGCCGTTACGTCGAATGAGACCATAGTTTCTTCCTTGTCGATGTGTATATCTCTGATGATGTCCAAGAATTCCTGTGTTGACTGTATAGAGTGTCTGGATCCGCTGATCCAGTGTTTCAGTTTCAGCTGTAGTTCTTTAGCCAGTTTGTCTGATGGTGTCCCTGGTAGTGATACTATGGGTCTGAGTGTGATGTCTGGTTTGTGCACTTTAGGTAGTGCATAGAATCTGGGGGTGTTGCTTTCAGATTTCATTCTCTGTAGGTGAAGCCTGAATATCAGTCAGTTTTTTCGTATGTTCCTCAGTATGTTGTTTATCCTATTGGTGAGCTGTCGGGTGGGGAGGATCTTCCTCTTTTGATAGGTGTTGGTATCTGCAAGTAGCTGTTGCACTTTGTGAACGTACTCTGCTTTTTCCAGGATGTCCGTCATTCTGCTTTTATCTGCTGGTAGTATGATCATAATCGTATCGTTTCTTAGTGATTTTAGTGCTTCCCTCTCTTTGTTCTTGAGGTTATGTGTTTGCCTTTTCCATGTTATCAGGGGTACGATACTTTCTCTCACTGTTTGTTGTGTCACTTCTGTCAGTCCATTGTTTCTGAGTGTGCATTCTCGTGCTGCTAGGAAGTCTGCTGTGTTGGTGTCCCTGTGGTTGTAGTTGAGTCCCTTGGTCAGTATTGTTCTTTGTGGTGTCCTCTATGTTGTGTGTTAGTTTGGCCATTTGTTTTCTTTTAGTGCCTTTTTTTTGCGGTGTGTGGTTCTGTTCTGCCCTATGGTGACGGTCTGTTCCATGATCCGGGTCAATTCCTGATTGGTGGTTTTTAAAATTAACGATTTTTGGCGCTCAATTTCTTGTCTGTACTTGTGTAGTCTGTTGTGTGCGTCTGAGAATACACACCGGATTATTAACGCCACACTCAAAGGAATCGGATTCACGAGAGAGGAAGAAAAGGAAACCAACTCCCATTCCTAGATGCGATGGTCCAGAGTACACCGAAGTGAGAATTCACCCCAAAGGTATACAGGAAAGCCACGCACACAGACCAAGTCCTAAACTACGAAAGCAACCACCCCAACAAACACAAAATAAGTTGTATCAAGACACTGTTCCAAACGGCCTCAAAACACTGCAGTACACCAGAACTGCAAAAAGAGGAAGAAGAACACCTATACAATGTATTCGCCAAAAACGGATACCCCCACAATTTCATCAACAGATGCCTAAGGGAAATACAACGGGATGAGGACAAGACACATCCTAAAGGACTAGCCACACTACCATAGATCAAAACATTTCTGAACTGACAGCTGACTACTGCGACTACTTAACTCATAACAGCACACAAACCACAGCCACTTTCAGACAAGTCACCAGGACGAAGGACCTGATACCCAGCATGAGCAAAACAAGTGTAGTTTACAAAATTCCATGCAAGGACTGCACAAAACACTCCATAGGACAAACAGAAGACAGCTAACGGTCTGCAGCCATGAACACCAACTAGCCAGGAAACGACATGACCAGCTACACACTCAGATGAAAAGCAACATGAGTTCAACTGGGACAACACTACTATTATAGGACAAGCCAAACAGAGAACAGCCAGGGACTTCCAAGAGGCATGACATTCATCCACAGATTCAATCAATAAACACATCGACATGGACCCAATATACTGACCACTGCAGCGGACAGCCTGAACTGAAAACCAGAAGCGGCAGATAAAAGTCACTATAAATGCCGGAGGAAACATCACAGAAGCACTTCACAGGAGGCTCCCAAGCACTGAGGATGTCACCTAGAGAGCGGACGAAACGTCTGCAACACAAATTCCCAGCTCGGCGAACAGAACCACAACACCAAGACAATACAACAGGCGGGTGAGCCTGGTAGCTCTTGTTGAGGGGAAGCATTGCTGATGGCAGGGTAAGGCAAGGCAATAATTCTGTGAGCGTTCAAGTCAGGTCAAAGTGAGTGCGTACAAACACGGAGTGAGCAGACCAAAGGGACAGTCCATGTGCTGGGTGTGTGTCCCTGAGCACGGTGTCCTTGTAGCAGCATTGTAATGAGAGTTATCAGTGCACCCTGAGCTGCAGCATTGAAGTAAAGAAGTGTTCTGTGAATGGTTCGGAGATGTGCTGGAATGGCATGATGAGGCTGGCATGTGACAGATGCCAGCATAGGTGGGTGTGGAGTGCATGCAGCTTCTGTCTGTGCAGTGTCCCCCAAGACGCGGGTGTCCAAGATAGAGTGCCATAGGTGCGAGGGGCGAGATGGAGTCACCAGTTACCAGCTCTGACTTCCACGTCCAATTCTCCATATTGAGTTTCCCTGCTATGGGAGGGAGGGTATGAAGCTGCAAGTTGATGAGGAGAGAGTCACTGAATGTGGTTGTTGATCATCAGTCATAGTTCAGTCAACATCTTGCCACTCCTGCACTCAAATCTTGTTGATAAGAACAATCCAGCACAGGAACAGGCCCTTCAGCCCAGCAAGCCCACACTGACACATGATGCCATCCTAAAGTTAAAACGAAAGTTTTTGCGCCGACACCCTCTACGTCATTCTGTTCCCTGCTCACTCATATTTGTGTCAAGATCCCTCTTAAGCCTTGCTATATTAGCTCCTTCTCCTATATCAGTGCATTCCAGGCACATGTATGTTCTGTCTGGAAAAGCAAAAAAAATCTTGCCGATCATATCTCCTGAACTTTCTCCCTTTTACCTAAAACCTACAGTCATGAGTAATCGATATTTCGAATTTGCAAAAGAAGCTTCTAACTGTCCTTCTATCTATGCCTCTGATAATTTTGTAAATATCTATCAGGTAGCCCTATAGCCAATGATGCCCAGGTGCACACAAACCATGTTTGTTCAATTTCTCCTTCTGGCTAATACCCTCCAAACAAGGCAACATCCTGGTGAAACATTTCCATACCCTCTCTAACACTTCCACGTCATTGGGCCGGTGTGGCAACCAGTCATGTACACAATATTCTATATGTGCCCGAACTAAGTTTCTCTACAGCTGCAATATGACCTGCTAATTTTCATACTGTATGCTCTGATGCATGTCTTCAAGTTTGCCATTTCTTTTCTTAATCACCCTATCCACCCGTGTTGCCACTTTCCTGGAACTGTGGAGCTGTACACCAAGATCCCTTCAGATGTCAATGCAGCCAGTAGTTTTTCCATCCACTTTACACTTATCTCCTACATTAGACCTTCTAAATCGCATCACGTTGCAACTGTCCAGATAAAGTTACATCTGCGTTTTCTCTGTTCAAGTCTGCAGCTGACTTACATCTTGCTGTATTCTCTAGCAATCATCCTCACAATCTGCAACTCTGCCAATCTATTTACACATCTCCAGTCAGAAAAACGCTGTTCTACCACTACTCTTTCTTCTTTGACCAAGCAGTTCTCTATCCATCTTAGTAACTGATCGCTGATCCCATTTCACTTCACCTTCTGTATGAGTCTGCCATAAGGAACCATATCAAAGGCCTTCCTAAGTTCCAAATGGTCAACGTCTAACCTCATGCCCTCATCAATCAATTTTGTCCACTCCTCAAAACAATCAATCAAGTTTGTGAGACAGGATATTCCTCACACAACTGTGTTACCTGTTGCTAGTAAGTCAATATTAGAGTACAGTTGGAGCTGTAAACATTCAGACAAGTTATTATTCCATCATATTCCAGATTTCAACCTTGGAGGTTAGATAAGATTTCATACGTTGTGGAAACAGGCCCTTCAGCCCAAAAAGTCCACATTGGGAGTTATGTCAGGCCGTGATGGTTACTGTACATATGGAGGTATGTCGGATTGTGCTGGTTAATGTACAGTGGAAGGTGCGTCGGTCCAGAACGTTGCAGACTCCATGCGTTGTACAGAATATGATTCTGCTGCTGCCGATGGGCCATTGTACCTCGTGGATACATCGTCATTAGTTATTTAATCTGTTTAAAGTCTGTACCATTCAGTACATGTCATGGTGAGGAAGGTCTGCAAAATTTGAAGTTAGCCCTTGCTCCCCATAAGGACTGTGCCGTAACCATTCTTACCGATATAGGAAATGGAGGGGTATATCTGCAGCAGGCAGGTCGGTGATGATGTGGTCAATCATATGGTTCCCTTTTATCGGTTACCCATAACCTGTTACAGAGCAGTCTAGCTGCCACAGGATCCAGCATCAATTAAGATTAGATTAGATTCCCCACAGGATGGGAACAGGCCCTTCGGCCCAACCCGTTCACACCAACCTCCGAAGAGCAACCCACTACCATGGCCAATTCACCAGAGCTGCATTTCTACAGACTGTGGGAGAAAACCCACGCAGACACAGGGAGAATGTACAAACTCCACACAGGCAGTGGCCCAAGGCTGGAATCAAATTTGCGTCCCTGGTGCTGTGGGGCAGCAGTGCTAACCACTGAGCCAACATGCCGCCCTATATGGACTATATGCCAAGGAGCTGCCCTCTTCTGCCTGGCTGTGCCCTTTCAGTGGGACAGAACCTACCAGAGAGGATGGTGATGTTGCCTGGGACATAGTCCTGTTCACAGAATCCCGCTTTCCGGATAATATCTGATAGTTGCTTGATTAGTCTGTGGGAAATATACAACAGGTCACTTTTACATTCTGTATAATGAAGAGTTAATATCACTTTGTTTCTTACATATTTTAAAATAACCCAAATCATTGTTTTTCAGTTGAATGCAATTGAAGTGAACAATAATTGAATTACCAGAGCGCACACCTAACTTTTACATTTCAGTGACTGTAGTAAACAGCCGATTCATGTTCAGATCAGTGAACACACCATCTTGCAGGCAGCAAAGCTGTTGGAAATGACATTGAGAATAAAACCTACATTCAGACACAGATTTACTGGCCCTCACCACGACCTCCAAAACACTGGTCATCTCCAAAATCTGTCCAGGGAGCTTCCAACCTGGAGCTGGGAAGTTACTCACACAATCCCTCACAATAGACTGGTTAGAGACATACCTGAACAACAGGGAGATGGGTTTGGCGCAGACTGATCAATGGACTAGCACATGGCGCTGGTCCAAATGCAGTTCAATATTTGTAACAACGACCTGTAAACAGCCATGTCTTGCAAGTTTATCCCTTCTGGTATACCACCTAAACTCTGTAATTTTGTAGCTTGGACCCAATCCTGAAACAATGTGTTATAAATGTGAAGGGTTCCTGCAGCACATGGCATCTTACATTGAATCCCTCATCAATCATATCCAGTGTGTGTTATCTCCACAATGTCAGTATCCAAACAGAATTGTGCAGCTCCGTTGATGGCCGGCATCAGCCCAGCCCAACATTTTTGTGTTTGACTTGAACTGGAAATCTCTGTGTAAGTGTTTGCAGTATTGTTCTAACCATAAACAGCAAAGTCTTTTTACAGAAGGTCCGACATCCTTTCGTAATACCAACTTTTAGATTGTCCAATAAACACAACCCAACAACCCCCGCCCCCTTTATTCAGTTCATTTTAACATAAATATGATGACAACAGTGCACAACTCACAGTATGGAGCATTGAAATGATGGGTCTCATTTCCACACCCAAGACCAAGTTATTATTAAGTGAAAGGACTTTGAAAATAAAACATAGAACATTGGACATAAAACAGTACAGCACAGAACAGGCCATTCAGCCCACGATTGTGCCTACCATTGAGCCTCATATATGCACCCTCACATTTATGTGACCATATGCATGTCCAGCAGTCTCTTAAATGTCCCCAAAGACCTTGCTTCCACAGCTGCTGCTGGCAATGCATTCCATGCTCTCACAACTCTCTGTGTAAAGATCCCGCCTCTAACATTCCCTCTATATTTTCCTCCAACGTGCTTAAAACTATGACTACTCGTGTTAGCCATTTCTGCCCTGGTAAATAGTATTTGGCTTTCACCTCTATCTATATCTGTCATTATCTTGTGTATCTCAGTTAGGTCCCCTCTCCTCCTTCTTTTCGCTAATGAAAGAAGTCCGAGCTCAATCAACCTCTCTTCATCAGATAAGCCCTCCAGTGCAGGCACCATCCTGGTAAACCTCCTCTGAAAGCATCCATGTCATTCATATAATAAGGCGACCAGAACTGGGTGCATATTACAAATACAGTCTAACCAAAGTTTTGTAGAGCTGCAACAAGATCTCACGACTCTTAAACCAATCACCCTGTTAATGAAAGCCGAAAAAACCATCTGCTAACAACCCTTTCCTCTTGCGTGGCCATTTTAAGGGACGTATGTATCTGCACATCAAGATCCGTCTGTTTCCCCACACTGCCAAGAATCCTATCCTTAATCCTGTACTCAGCTTTCAAATTCGACGTTCCAAAATGCATCACCTCGCATTTATCCAGGTTGAACTCCATCTGCCACCTCTCAGCCCATCTCTGCATCCTGTCAATGTCCCGTTGCAGCCTACAACACTTCTCTTCCGTAAACAACACCTCCAAACTTTGTGTCGTCTGCAACCTTGCTGACCAATCCTTCAATTTTATAAAGTCATTCCAAGTCATTAATAAAAGTTACAAATAGTAGAGGCCCAAGGACAGAGCCCTGTGGAACACCATTCACCACTGACTTCCAGGCAGAATATTTTCCTTCTACTACACTCGCAGTGTGCTGTAGGCCAGCCAATTCTGTATCCCGACAGCTAAGTTTCCCGGTGTCCCATTCCTCCTGACCTTCTGAGTGAGCCTCCTATGGGGAACCTTATCAAATGCCTTGCTGAAGTCTATATAAAACACATCCACAGCTCTACCCTGTTATGACCTGCCCATTACAAAGTCGTGTTGACTGCATTTAATCAAGCCATGTTCTTCCAGATGGTCATAAATCCTATCCCTCAGAATCCTTTCTAACACCTTGCAGACGACAGAGGTGAGACTTACTGGACTGTAATTGCCGGGGAATCCCCTATTTCCTTTCTTGAAAAGAGGAATTGCATTTGTCTCTCTCCAGTCCTCAGGTACGACTGCAGTGGAGAGCGAGGATGAAAAGATCTTCGCAAGCAGCGAAGCAATCACATTTCTCACTTACCAAATCAGCAGGGGACAAATCTGATCTTGGCCTGGCGAATTGTCAATATTAATGTTGCTCTTCGGAGGGTCTGTGTGGATCTGTTGGGCGGAAGGGCCTGTCTCCTCACTGTAAGCTAAAATGTGCTTTAAAAAGCAATTTGTCTGTCATCATTTTGATTCAAACCTCGACCCACAAAGCCTCATTTGAAGACCCTACCTTTCAGTAGGTTCTGACTTGTTAATTAATAATGCAACACCACATCCTCTTTAACACCCTGCCCTGTCCTGCCTACAGTTCCAGTACAACAGATTATTGAGTTGTTAGCCTTGACCTCCCTCAAACAGGTCTCTGTAATGGTAAAACTGTCACACCGCCACATGTCAACTCATTCACTTATCACATCTGTCAGCCTGTCTGATAATACTAACAGCATTAACGTAAGCTGGAATATAATACCTGGAATACCCTGTACCTCGGAGTTCTTCAGTCATTTCCTGTTTGTTCTCAAGCTGCTCAAACCATGAGCCACAACTCTAACTCATCAAGAGCAACTTTGCAGAACTGAACAGTCAGCTCCACATACAATGAGTTTCTGATGGTTAATTCCCCACTCAGTGTACAGAGAGGATAGCCCTCAGTAATATGGAGAAAGTGAGGACTGCAGTTGATGGAGATCAGAATCAAAAAGTGTGATGCAGGAAAAACACAGCAGGTCAGGCAGCATCCGAGGGGCAGGGGAGTCGATGTTTCGGTCATAAACTCTATCAGGAAGGCATTGATGCATTCCTTTATTTTTTTTCATTCCATGATTCGCAGAATGTTGTGAACTGTACTTATTCAGGAAGGCAGCACTGTATATTGCACTGATATGGAAATCAGCCAATCATTTGGTTGGACATGGTGTAGAAAAGTTGATGGGAAGTACAGACTGATTGAATGAATTACAAACATAAGGATAGATAAATCTCCTGGGCCAGATGGGGTTACCCTAGGTTACTCCAGGAAGTGACGCCAGAGATTGGCGTGCCTTTGGCGATGATCTTTGCGTCCTCACTGTCCACTGGAGCAGTGCCAACCAGATGATTGGAGGGTGACAAATGTTATTCCCTTGTTCAGGAAAGGGAAAATAAATAACTCTGGGAATGACCGAACAGTCAGTCTTACATCAGTCGTGGGCAAAGTATTGCAGACATTTTTGAGAGAGCATATTTACAATTATTTAGAAAATTATAGTTTGATTAGAGATAGTCAGCATGGCTTTGTGAGGAGCAGGTCATCCATCAGAAACCTGATTGAATTCTTTGAAGATGTAAAAAAACACGTTAATGAAGGTAGACCAGTAGATGTGGTGAACAAGAATTTTAGCAAGGCGTCACCCATTGTAGGCTCATTCAGAAGGTACGGAAGCATGGGGGCCAGAGATATTTGGCTGTCTGGATACTGGCAGGGCTGGCTCATAGAAGACAGAAGATCGTAGCTGATGGTAAGTATTCAGCTTGGATCTCAGTGACCAGTGGTGTTCCACAGGGATCGGCTTGGGGACCTGTGCTCTTTGTGATTGTTATCAATGACTTTGATAAGGAAGTGGACAAGTAGGTTAGTAAGATTGCCGATGACACGGAGGTTGGTGGGGTTGTGGGTAGTATGGAGGCCAATGTCGGTTGCATCAGGATATTGATAGGATGCAGAGCTGGGCTGATTAGTGGCAGATAGAGTTCAACCTTAAAAAGTGTGAAGCAATTTATTTTGGAAGATTGCATTTACATAATGAATACAGGATTAAAGGCAGAATTCTTGGCGGTGTGGAGTGACAGAGGGATCTTGGGGTCATTGTCCATAGACCTCTCAAAGTTAGCACCCAAGTTGATAGGGTTGTTCAGAAGGAATACGGTGTGTTGTCTTTCATTACCAGGGAGATTGAGTTTAAGAGCAGCAAGGTTATTTCTTCGCTGCAGAAAGCTGTGGTTCAACCACACTTGGAATATTCTGTTCAGTTCTGGTTGCCTCATTATAGGAAACAAGTGGAAGCCTCAGAGAGTGTGCAGAGGAGATTTACCAGGATGCTGCCTGGACTGGAGGTCATGTCTCACAAAGAAAGGTTGAGCAACTAGGGCTTTCCTCCAGCGGTGGTAGTAGAGTCAGATACATTAGGGATATTTAAGAAGACTCTTAGATAGGCACACGAAAGCTAGTGCATTGAAGGTTATGTTGGTTAGTCTGATGTTAGAGTAGTATAAAAGGCTGGCAAGACATGGAGGGCTGAAATGCCTGCACTGTGCTGCACCCTTCAATGTTCCAAGTTTCACTCAGCTGATGGATTCTCATCAGTTGGTGAATGTGTGAGGGAGTGAGGTGTGTGAGGAAGTGAGGGAATGGAGTGTGTCAGAGAGTGAGGTGTGTGAGGTCAGGAAGGTGGGGAGGTGCGTTCGACCAAGACTTCCAGTTTTGATGCAATTGTTGCATTCACCTGACTGCCAGCACAGTATGTGTGGTTATCTAGACCAGACAAAATCCACCATATTCAGTTATTAAAACGAATTTTTGCTTGCCGTTTGCTAGTGGATTCTTCAGATACATTCTGCTGGGTGACCTATGAATTAATATCTGACCATCCACAGACATGTATAATTTTATTTTGATACTGTTGAATGTGAAGGCACATTTATCGGATTTAGTTTCAGAGGATTCACTTTGAGATACAAAATGCTGCAATAGATTGTCAATTATGAACGTTTTCACCCAGTGTCTGGTCCAGGGTTCAGATGTATGGAGTCTGGGTAACGTGCCAGTTGTCATCACCATAAGTAACTTTTGCGATGTGATTCTGACACTCCATGCCCATACATCTGATCTCTGGGCCAGGCAGTGACTGAGGGTGAATTTGTAAGGCATGATTCCTGGTCAGTCATTGGCATCTAATTTAGACAGAATTTGTACCCACACTTAGAGCAATGATAGCCTGTTGGCTAGTTTCCTCCTGCTCAAGGTGGATTCCAAATGATTCTGTGTGAGGGAATGTTTCTATGACTGCCCTGAGACAGGTTGGAAACTCTCTTCACAGAATCAGGACCAGGCCAATGTCTCTCTGAGTGCTGCATGCAATTGCGTGGTCCAGTAGCACTGTGCATGAATTCACCTTTTTGGAATCCACTTTTAATGTCGCTCATGATGCAAAGTTATTGACTTAGTGACATGAACAATAGTCAGGAGTTTGCCATGTTTCTGAATTGGGCAATAATAAGGTACGAGCTACAATTATTCAACTGAACAATAACTGAATTAAAATATAAACACCGAACGACCTTTTATGATACAAAAGTAAAGAATGCACATTTTGTTTTGTATCGTAAAAGAACATGTTGTCAGACTATGCTGGTGATCACAATTACACATTGAATCTCAGTATTCACATGCATACATTGTCGCTCTATCAATTGCAAAGTGGTTGACCTCTGATTGATTGAATATTTAGAGTGAGCAAATGATTGAACAATTAAGTAGAATTCTTACTCGTACACATTTAAATATAATCAATCAACTTAATTTCTCGCCTGAAATGTGTGAGCTTCAGTTATTTGCCAACTATGATATTAGTTTTAAAATAATGATGGAAAAGGATAGACTATATCTAAAAGTTGAAGTTCTAAATTGGAGAAAGGCCAATTTTGACGGTATTAGGCAAGAACTTTCAAAAGCTGATGACAGCAAATGTTCGCAGGTAAACGGATGGCTAGAAAATGGAAAGCCTTCAGAAATTAGATAGCCGGAGTCCAGAGACAGTACATAGAACACAGAATATAGAAAAATGCAGCGCAGCACAGGCCCTTCGGCCCTCGATGTTGCGCCGACCAAATCCTACCTAACCTACACTAGCCCAATAATTTCCATTTGCCTATCCAATGCCCGCTTAAATGACCATAAAGAGGGAGAGTTCACCACTGCTACTGGCAGGGCATTCCATGAACTCACAACCCTCTGCGTAAAGAATCTACCCATAACATCTGTCCTATACCTACCACCCCTTAATTTAAAGCTGTGTCCCCTAGTAACAGCTGACTCCATTAGCGGTAAAAGGTTCTCAGTGTCTACCCTATCTAAACCCCTAATCATCTTATGCACCTCTATCAAATCTCCCCTAAACCTTCTTTTCTCCAATGAGAACAGGTCCAAGTGCCTCAGCCTTTCCTCATACGATCTTCCTACCATGCCAGGCAACATCCTGGTAAACCTTCTCTGCACTCGTTCCAATGCCTCCACATCCTTCCGATAGTATGGCGACCAAAACTGCACACAATACTCCATATGAGGCCGCACCAAAGTCTTATACAACTGCAACATGACCTCAGGACTCCGGAACTCAATTCCTCTACCAATAAAGCCCAGTACACCATATACCTTCCTCACAGCTCTATTTACCTGGGTGGCAACTTTCAGAGATCTGTGTACATGGACACCAAGATCCCTCTGCTCATCCACAACACCAAGTAGCCTACCATTAGCCCAGTAATCCGTCTTCTTGTTACTCCTACCAAAGTGAATGACTTCACACTTAGCTACATTGAATTCCATCTGCCACCTTTCTGCCCAGCTCTGCAACCTATCTATATCCCGCTGTAAACTGCCACATCCTTCTTCACCGTCCACAACTCCACCGACCTTTGTGTCATCCGCAAACTTGCTCACCCAGCTTTCAAGCCCCTCCTCTAGATCATTTATAAAGATGATAATCAGCAATGGTCCCAAAACAGATCCTTGTGGTACACCGCTAGTAACTGCACTACAGAATGAGCCTAGTCCATCAACTACTACCCTCTGTCTCCTTCCAGCCAGACAATTCCTAATCCAAACCTCCAATGCACCCTCAATGCCATACCTCCGTAGTTTTAGCATTAGCCTACCATGGGGTACCTTATCAAACGCCTTGCTAAAATCCATATACACCACCTTTACTGCTTTACCCTCATCCACCTCCTTAGTCACCTTCTCAAAGAAGTATATTCCTATTAGGGTGAAAGGAAAGGCTGGTAGGTGTAGAGAGTGCAGAATGACTAAAGAAATTGAGGGTCTGGTTAAGAATAAGAAAGAAAGATATGACAGGTACAGGCAGGATAGATCGAGTGAATCCTTTGAAGAGTATAAAGGCAAGAGGAGTATACTAAAGAGGGAAATCAGGAAGGCAAAACGGGAACATGAGATAGCTTTGGAATATAGAGTTAAGGAGAATCCAAAAGGATTTTACAAATACATTGAGAACAAAAGGGTGAACAAGGAGAGAATAGAGCCCTCAAAGATCAGCAAGGTGCCTTTGTGTGGAGCCGAACGAGATGGGACAGTTACTAAAGGAGTATTTTGTACCAGTGTTTACTCAGGAAAAGGACATGGGAGATATAGATATACGGAGAAATAGATGGTGACATCTTGGAAAATGTCCATATGACAGAGGAAGAAGTGCTGGATGTCTTGAAACATCCACAGGACCTAATAAACCAGGTGAAACTTGAAAGGGTTCAGAAAAGATTTACAAGGATATGGCCAAGGTTTGAGGGTTTGAGCTATAGTTGGGTTTAAACAAGCTGGGGCTGTTTTCACTGGAACGTTGGAGACTGAGGGGTGACCTTATAGAGGTTTATAAAAACATGAGGGGCATAGATAGGGTAAATAGACATGGTCTTTTCGCTGGCATGGGGAAGTCCAGATCTAGAGAGCATAGCTTTCAGTTGTGAAGGGAGAAAATATAAAAGATATGTAGGGGGCAACCTTTTCACTCAGAGTTGTATGTGTGTGGAAGGAGCTGCCAGAGAAAGTGGTGGAGGTTAGTACAATTGCAACATTTAAATGGCGTCTGGTTAGGTATGTGAAAAGAAAGTGGATATGGGCTAGGTGCTGTCAGGTGGGACTAAATTGGGTTGGGATTTCTGGTCGGCATGGACAAGTTCGAGTGAAGGTATTTTTTTTTCCAAGTTATACATCTCTTTGACCCTGTGACTGTAATTTAGAAATGACAATAATTTAACATGCACTATCAAATAGATTAACCATTTATATTATTAAATTACTGTAAAGTTCACTCGTGAACTGGAACTTTCAAAAAGCATGACCTCACATTTGCAGCCATTGAACTCCACCTGCCATTTCTGTGCCCATCTCTCCAATGTATCTATATTCTGCTGTATTCTCAGACAGTCCCCTTCACTATCTGCTACTCCAACAATCTTGGCAAACTTGCTAATCAGGCAAAAGATACCTTCTTCCAAATCATTGATATGTATCATAAACAACAGTGGTCCCAGCACAGATCGCTGTTGCACACCACTGGTCATAGGTCTCCATTTTTAGAAATCCCCTTCCACTATTACTCGCTGTCTTCTGTTGCTCAGCCAGTTCTCTATCTATCTAGATAGAACACTCTGGACCCCATGCGACTTCAACTTCTCCATCAGCCGACCATGGGGAACCTAATAAAATGCATTACTCAAATGCCTCAGTATCTTCGCCAGCAGCTTCGCTATCAAACTCGCCGGTCTACAATTACCTTTAATATTCCCACTCTCCTTCTTACACAAAGGGACAATATTAGCAACTGTCCACTCCTCTGGGTCCTCACCCCTGTTCACTTATCCTGCAAAGATACATGTTAAAGCCCCAGTTATTTCCACACTCATATCCCTCAATAATATGAGGTTGATTCCATCCGGACTTGGGAGCTTGTCTACCTTAATACCTTTCAGAGTATCCAAAACTTCCTCCCTCTTTATGTCTACTTGACCCAGAGTACTCAGAGATCTATCCCTAACCTCAACATCCGTCACATCCTTCTTCTTGGTGAATACAGATGCAAAGTACTCGTTAAGAATCTCACCCATTTTCTCTGACTCCATGCATAACTTTCTTCCTTTGTCCTTGTGTGAGCCAATCATTTCTCTAGTTGCTCTCTTATGGGCGGCACGGTGGCACAGTGGTTAGCACTGCTGCCTCACAGCGCCTGAGACCCGGGTTCAATTCCTCACTCAGGCCACTGACTGTGTGGAGTTTGCACATTCTCCCCGTGTCTGCGTGGGTTTCCTCCGGGTACTCCGGTTTCCTCCCACAGTCCAAAAATGTGCGTGTCAGGTGAATTGGCCACGCTAAATTGCCCGTAGTGTCAGGTAAGGGGTATATGTAGGGGTATGGGTGCGTTGCGCTTTGGCGGGTCGGTGTGGACTTGTTGGGCCGAAGGGCCTGTTTCCACACTGAGTAAGTCCTTATATATGAAAATAAGTATTTGGGATTATCCTCAACCCTGTTTGCAAACGATATGTCATGACCACTTTTAGCTCTCTTAAATCCTGGATATTTACTGTGAACTGTAGCTAGTGAAAAGAAAATAAACATTTGTTTGTGAGAGTGGGAACTCAGACCTTTTCAAAGTATTTTGTGACAAAAAAAAATTGAAAGCCGCTTCAGTGCAAATAAAAAGCAAGAGAAGAAACCTCTTGGGAAGAGGAATTTTCATCCATTGTCCCCCCAAAGTACTTCTGAGGTAGAAAAGAGTGAGGGTTTGTATCAAGGGCACAACAGTAACTATGGGTGGTCTGAACATGCAAATTGGCTCAATTAATCAACTGGACAGTGATATCCTTGAATACAGATTCATAGAGTGTATGAGAGATTATTTTTGAGAGTAGGACATCATGGAAACAACCAGACAATGGGGCGGCACGGTGGCTCAGTGTTTAGCACAGCATCAGGGTCCCAGGTTCGATTCCAGCCGCGGGAGACAGTCTACGTGTAGTTCGCACATTCCCCTCTCAGTCTGCGTGGGTTTCTCCCCACAGTCCAAAGATGTGCAGATCAGTTGAAGTGGCCATGCTAAATTGCTCATAGTGTTAGCTACATTACTCAGAGGGAAATGTTTCTTGGTGGTCTACTCTTCGGAGAGTCGGTGTGGGCCTGTTTCCATACTGTAGGGCATCTAATCTAATTTTGACTGTTTGTGTTTGTGTCACTGTTGATGACAGTGTTACTAATATCTCCAACTCATGTACTCAATGCGCTGGCCAATGAATGCAAGTGTGCCAAATGCTGCTTTCCCCACCCTGTCCACCTGTGATGTCACTTCCAAGAAACAATGTAACTGCACCCCTTGGTCTCTCTCTGTTCGACAACACTGCCCAGGGCCCAACCATTAACTGTGTTAGTCCTCCCTGGTTTGTCTGAACTAAATCCAACACCTGAATTAAACTCCAACTTTCATTCCTTGGCCCACTGGCCCAGTTGATTAACATCCCCTTCGATATCTATATCCCCTGCCCACTCTTCCACTAATCTTCGTATCCAGAGACTCCTATATTTTCACTCAAATTGTTTACGTCAATGGTGCACAACAGTGATTCCAGCACCAATTCTTACAGCACACTACTGGTCAGAGGCCTCCAGGCTGAACAACAATCCTCTGTCTCCCACTGTCATCCCATTTTGTATCCAGTTGGCTAGCTCTCCCTGATCCCTTGTGATCTACACTTACTAACCAAGATATTATGCTACACCCTGACCAAGGGTTTGCTGAAGCCAGAAACAACGTCTGTTGCTCTGCCGTGATCTATCTTTTTGGTCACATCTTGAACAAACTCAAGTCAAGTTTGTGAGAGATGATTTCCCACGCGCAAAGCCATGCTGGCTGTCCGTAATGAGTCCTTATCTTTCCAAATGCATGTAATTCCTACCTCTCAGAATGACCTCCAACAACTGACCCACCCTGATGTCTGGTCATCAGTCTGTAGATTCCTGGCTTCCTCTTGCAGTCTTTCTTAATTAATGACACAACATTATAATCATAGTCAGAGAGTCATACACACTGTTCGGTTAATGCTAACCATACTCTAAAACTGATCTTGTCCTACCTGCCTGTTCCTTGATCATATCCCTTCAAACCTTTCCTATTCCTGTCCTAATTATAATGTCTTTTAAACATTGTAATTTTCCGCACATTCACCCCTTCCTTGGGAAGTTCATTCCACACGCATCCCCTCCTCTGTGTAACAATGTGACCCTCGTGTCTTTTTTTTAAATGTCTCTCCTCTAAACTTAAGAATGTAGTGCCTTGTCTTGAAACTCCCCTGTCCATGGGAAAAGACAACTCCCATTAACTCTATCTATCCCCCTCATTATTTTATAAACTTCTATGAGGTCATCTGTCAACATTCAGGTTTCAATGAAAAAATACCAACCTTTCCAGCCTTTCTTTCTAACTGAAAACTTCCATAACCAGCCACATCCCAGTAAATCTCCTCTGAACCCTCTCCAGCTTAATAGTATCCTTCCTTTAACTGGGCGACCAGAGTTGGACGCAGCATTCCAGAAGAGGATCACCAATGGTCTGTATAATCTCAATGCGACTTCTCAACTCCTAAATCCAAAGGACAGAGCAATGAAAGCAAGTGTGGCAAGCACCTTTTTAACCATCCTATCTCTCCATGTTGCAAACTTCAAAGAAATATGTACTGGTACCTCGATGTCCCTCTGTTCTACAACACTCCCGAAGGTCCTACCATTAATTGTATAAGCCCTGCCCGTGTTTGTTGTACCAAATGCATTCCCTCACATCTACAGTTTTTCAGCCATTCACACATTTCATCAGGATCCCTTTTGTAATCTCAGAAAACCTTCTTCACTGTCCACAATTCCACCTTCCAGTCTACCTGCCTATCACACATGGTACAATTATCTCTGCTAGGGGCCCTACAATGTCTTCACCAGCTTCCCACAATGTCCTGAGCTACATTTGATCAGGTCCTGGGGATTTATTTACCTTTGTGTTTTAAAACTTCCAGCACCTCCTCTTCGATAATGTGGACTCATTTCAGGACATTGGCTCATAGAGATGTACAGCACGGAAACAGGTCCTTCGGACTAACTCCTGCATGACGTATCTAGTCACATTTGCCAGAACTTTGCCAATATCCCTCTAAACCCTTCCTATTCATACACCCATCCACATGCCTTTTAAATGTATTTCTATCAGCCTTCACTATTTCCTCGGGCAGCTTATTCCATACACTCTGCAGGAACCAGTTGTCCTTTAGGTCCCTTTAAAATGTTCCCCTTGCACTTTAAAGCTATTCGCTGTTGGTTTGGAATCCTCCAGCCCTTGGGAAAAGACCTTGTCGATTGACCCTATCGCTGACCATCATGATTTTAAACACCTTTATCAGGTAACTCCTCAGCCTCCCATGTTCAAGTGAAAACAGCCCCAGCTTATTCAGGCTTTTTTCTGAAGCGCAAACCCTCCAACCCTGGCAACATCCTTGTTCATTTTTTCTGAACCCTTTCATGTTCCACAACATCCTTCCTGTGGCATTGAGACCAAAATTGCACACAGTGTTCCAATAATAGTCAGGACAAACACTGTTTAGTTCCCTGAGCGCCCCAGTCTTTATCCACAGTAAGTTCCAAAGTGAAATATTTGTTTTGCATCTTGTAATTCCACACATCGTTGGCTTCATTGATCATTAAGGATACCGGTTTTGTCCCTTGCTCTTCTTTTGCTCTTAATACACTTGTAGAATCTCTTTCAATTCTCCTTAACTTTCTCTGCCAAAGCTATCTCATGTTCCCTTTTTGCGTTCCTGATTTCCATCCTAAGTGTATTTCTACAGCCCTGATGCTCCTGAGGAGATTCCCTTGAGTCAGCCAGTTATATCTGACCTGTGCCCCCTTTTATCTTGACCAGAGCCTCGAAACTCAGCCAGTGTTTCCTAATTCTGTCAACATTGAGCTGCACACTAACAGTAACATGCTGGCGCTGAATGCTCCTTTTATGTCAGTTTTAAGATATTCCTACTTGCCAGACATCCCTTTACCTGCAAATAGCCTCCCCAGATCTACTTGAAAAATTCCTGTCTAATACTATCTTGCTCCATTGTAGAACTTGAACTTGTGGACCAGGCCTGTCCTTTTCCATCGCAATTTTCCATCGCAATGACTGGGAGTTTCTGGAACAGGCTTAACAAATTCCTCCCATCCAAATGCTCAACACCCCTCCCCTCCCCTCGCACTCCCCTCCACCTCCCTCCCTTGCCCTCCCCTACCCTACCCCCCACTCCCCTCTCTCGCCCACCCCACCCCTCCCGTCTCTCGCCCACCCCTCCCCTCCCCTCTCTCGCCCTCCCCTACCTTCTCTCGCCCTCCTGGCCCTCCCCTCCCCTACCCACTCTCGCCCTCCCGGCCCTCCCCTCCCCACTCCACTCTCTCACCCCTCCCCTTCACTCTCCTCTCTCGCCCTTCGCTTCCCTCTCCTCTCTCGCCCTCCCCTTCCCTCCACTCCCCTCGCCCTCCCCTTCCCTCCCCTCTCTCGCTCTCCCCCTCCCCTCTCTCGCCCTCCCCTCCTCTCCCGTCTCTCGTCCTCCCAGCTCTCCCCTCCCTTCCGCTCCCTCGCACTCCCTCCCCCCTCTCTTGCCCTCCCAGCTCGCCCCTCTCTCGCCCTCCTGGTCCACCCCTCCCCTCCCCTCCCCTCTCGCCTTCCCAGCCCTGTCCTCTCTCGCCCTCCACTTCCCTCTCCTCTCTCGCCCTCCGCTTCCCTCTCCTCTCTCGCCCTCCACTTCCCTCCCCTCCCCTCGCGCTCCCCTTCCCTCCCCTCTCTCGCTCTCCTCCTCCCCTCTCTCGCCCCCCCCTCCTCTCCCTTCTCTCGTCCTCCCAGCTCTCCCCTCCCATCCGCTCCCTCGCACTCCCTTCCCCCTCTCTTGCCCTCCCAGCTCGCTCCTCTCTCGCCCTCCCGGCCCTCCCCTCTCTCGCCCTCCCAGCCCTCCCCTCTCTCGTTCTCCCTGTCCTACGCTCCCCTCCCCTCCCTCGCCCTTCCCTCCCCCACTCACCCTCCCGGCTCTCCAATCCCATCCCCTCCCCTCTCTCGCTCTTCCAATCCTCTCTCTCGCCCTCCCTGCCCTCCCCTCCCCTCCGCTCTCTCGCCCCTCACCCTCTCTCGCCCTCCCGGCCTTCCACTCACCTCCCCGCTCTCTCCAGTCTGGCCCTCCCCTCTCTCGCCCTCCCCTTCCCTCCACTCTCTCGCCCTCCCCTCCCCTCCCCTCTTTCCCCCACCCCTTCTGTCCCCTCTCTCTTTTCCTCTCTCGCCCTCCCCTCCCCTCCCTTGACATTCCCTCCCCTCCCTTCCTCTCGCCCTCCTGGCCCTCCCCTCTCTCGTCCTCCTGGCCCTCCCGTCCCCTCCACTCTCTCGCCCTCCCGGCCCTCTCCTCCCTTCTCTCACCCTCCTGGCCCTCCCCTCACCACTCGCGCCGTCCCAGTCCTCCCCTGCCTTCTCTCTCGCCCTTCCCTTCTTCCCCTGCCCTCTCTCGCCCTCCTTTGCCCTCCCGGCCCTCCCCTCCCCTCTCTCGCCTTCGGCCCACCCTCCCCTCTCTCGCACCTCCCTCCCTCCCCTCCCCTCTCTCGCCCTCCCGGGCCTCGCCTCCACTCTCTCGCCCTCCCGGCCCTCGCCTCCACTCTCAAGCCGTCCCGGCCCTCCCTTCCCCTCTCTCGCCCTCTCTCTGCCTCCCAGCCCTCCCGCCTCTCCCGTCTCTCTCCCTCCCAGCCCTCCCCTGCCTCTCCCCTCTCTCGCGCTCCCCTCCCCTCTCTTGCCCGCCCCTCACCCTCCCCTTCCCTGCTCTCGCCATCCCCTTCCGTCCCCTCTCTCGCCTTCTCTCGCCCTCCCCTCACCTCCCTCGACCTCCACACCCCTCCCTTCCTCTCCCCCTCCTGGTCCTCCCTCTCTCACCCTCCCCTTCCCTCCCCTCACTCGCCCTCCCCTCCCCTCTCTCGCCCGCCCCTCACCCTCCCCTTCCCTACTCTCGCCATCCCCTTCCGTCCCCTCTCTCGCCTTCTCTCGCCCTCCCCTCACATCCCTCGACCTCCCCATCCCTCCCTTCCTCTCGCCCTCCCGGCCCTCCCCTCCCCTCCCCTCCACTCTCTCGCCCTCGCAGCCCTCTCCTCCCCTCCCCTCCACTCTCTCGCCCTCCCAGCCCTCTCCTCCCTTCTCTCACCCTCCTGGCCCTCCCCTCACCAGTCGCACTGTCCCGTCCCGGCCCTCCCCTCCCTTCTGATCTTTCGCCCTTCCCTCCTTCCCCTCCCCTCGCCCTCCTTCGCTCTCCCGGCCCTCCCCTCCCCCTCTCGCCTTCGGCCCTCCCCTCCCCTCTCTCGCCCTTCCCTCCATCCCCTCCCCTCTCTCGCTCTCCCGTCCCTCCCTCACCACCCATCTCTCGCCCTCCCGGCCCTCGCCTCCCCTCTCTCGCCCTCCCAGCCCTCCCACCTCTTGCCCTCCCTGCCCTCCCCTCCCCACCCCTCACTCACCCTCCCGGCTCTCCCCTCCTCTGCTCTCTCTCGCCCTCCGCTCACCTCCCCTCTCTCGCCCTCCACTCCCTCGCCCTCCTTTCTCCTCCCTCGCCCACCCCTCCCATCACTCACTCTCCCGGCCATCCCCTCCTCTCCCCTCTCTCGCCCTCCCGGCTCTCCCCTCCCCTCCCCTTCCCTCTCTCGCTCTTTCAATCCCCTCTCTCCCCCTCCCGGCCCTCCCGTCTGTCGCCCTCCCGGCCCTCTCCTCTCTCGCCCTCCTGGCCCACCCCAACACTCCCCTCTCTTACCCTCCCGGCCCTACCCTCTCTCGCCCTCCTGGTCCACTCCACCCTTCCCCTCCCCTCCCTCGCCCTCCTTTGCCCGCCCGGCCCTGCCTTCCCTCTCCTCTCTCGCACTTCCCTCCCCTCACCCACCCCCCTCACGCCATCCCAGCTCTCCCCTCCCCTCCCCTCTCTCGCCCTCCCGGCCCTCCCCTCCCCTCTCCCAGTCACCCACCCGGCCCTCCCCTCCTCTCCCCTCTCTTGCCCTCACGGCTCTCCCCTCTCCTCCCCTCTCTCACTCTTCCGATCCCCTCTATCCCCCTCCTGGCCCTCCCCTCCCATCCCCACTCGTCTCACTCTCTCGCCGTCCCGGCCCTCGCCTCCACTCTCTAGCCCTCCCGGCCCTCCCCTCCCCTCTCACGCCCTCTCTCTGCCTCCCAGCCCTCCCGCCTCTCCCGTCTCTCTCCCTCCCCGCCCTCCCCTCCCTCCCCTCCTCTCCCCTCTCTCGCGCTCCCCTCCCCTCTCTTGCCCGCCCCTCACCCTCCCCTTCCCTGCTCTCGCCATCCCCTTCCGTCCCCTCCCTCGCCTTCTCTCGCCCTCCCCTCACCTCCCTCGACCTCCACACCCCTCCCTTCCTCTCCCCCTCCTGGTCCTCCTCTCTCTCACCCTCCCCTTCCCTCCCCTCGCTCGCCCTCCCCTCCCCTCTCTCGCCCGCCCCTCACTCTCCCCTTCCCTACTCTCGCCATCCCCTTCCGTCCCCTCTCTCGCCTTCTCTCGCCCTCCCCTCACATCCCTCGACCTCCCCATCCCTCCCTTCCTCTCGCCCTCCCGGCCCTCCCCCCTCCCCTCCCCTCCACTCTCTCGCCCTCGCAGCCCTCTCCTCCCCTCCCCTCCATTCTCTCGCCCTCCCAGCCCTCTCCTCCCTTCCCTCACCCTCCTGGCCCTCCCCTCACCAGTCGCACTGTCCCGTCCCGGCCCTCCCCTCCCTTCTGATCTCTCGCCCTTCCCTCCTTCCCCTCCCCTCGCCCTCCTTCGCTCTCCCGGCCCTCCCCTCCCCCTCTCTCCTCTTTGCCCTCCCCTCTCTCACCCTCCCCTTCCCTCCCCTCGCTCGCCCTCCCCTACCCTCTCTCGCCCGCCCCTCACCCTCCCCTTCCCTACTCTCGCCATCCCCTTCCATCCCCTCTCTCGCCTTCTCTCGCCCTCCCCTCACCTCCCTCGACCTCCCCTTCCCTCCCTTCCTCTCGCCCTCCCGCCCCTACCCTCCCCTCTCCCAGTCACCCACCCGGCCCTCCCCTCCTCTCCCCTCTCTTGCCCTCACGGCTCTCCCCTCCCCTCCCTCTCTCGCTCTTCCGATCCCCTCTATTCCCCTCCTGGCCCTCCCCTCCCATCCCCACTCGTCTCCACTCTCTCGCCGTCCCGGCCCTCGCCTCCACTCTCTAGCCCTCCCGGCCCTCCCCATCCCCTCTCTCGCCCTCTCTCTGCCTCCCAGCCCTCCCGCCTCTCCCGTCTCTCTCCCTCCCCGCCCTCCCCTCCCTCCCCCTCCCCTCTGTCACGCTCCCCTCCCCTCTCTCGCCCGCCCCTCACCCTCCCCTTCCCTGCTCTCGCCATCCCCTTCTGTCCCCTCTCTCGCCTTCTCTCGCCATCCCCTCACCTCCCTCGACCTCCACACTCCTCCCTTCCTCTCCCCCTCCTGGTCCTCCCCTCTCTTTCCTCTTTGCCCTCCCCCTCCCACCCTCCCCTTCCCTCCCCTCGCTCGCCCTCCCCTCCCCTCTCTCGCCCGCCCCTCACCCTCCCCTTCACTACTCTCGCCATCCCCTTCCATCCCCTCTCCCGCCTTCTCTCGCCCTCCCCTCACTTCCCTCGACCTCCCCTTCCCTCCCTTCCACTCGCACTCCCGGCCCTCCACTCCCCTCCACTCTCTCGCCCTTCCAGCCCTCTCCTCCCCTCCCCTCCACCCTCTCGCCCTCCCAGCCCTCTCCTCCTTTCCCTCACCCTCCTGTCCCTCCCCTCACCAGTCACGCAGTCCTGTCCCGGCCCTCCCCTCCCTTCTGATCTCTCGCCCTTCCCTGCTTACCCTCCCCTCCCTCGCCCTCCTTCGCTCTCACGGCCCTCCCCTCCCCTTCTCGCCTTCGGCCCTCCCCTCCCCTCTCTCGCCCTTCCCTCCCTCCCCCGCCTCTCTCGCCCTCCAGTCCCTCCCTCACCACCCATCTCTCGCCCTCCAGGGCCCTCGCCTCCCCTCTCTCGCCCTCCCAGCCCTCCCCTCCCCTCTCTCGCCCTCTCTCGCCCTCCCAGCCCTCCCACCTCTTGCACTCCCTGCCCTCCCCTCCCCTCCCCTCACTCACCCTCCCGGCTCTCCCCTCCTCTGCTCTCTCTCGCCCTCCTCTCACCTCCCCTCTCTCGCCCTCCACTCCCTCGCCCTCCTTTCTCCTCCCTCTCCCACACATCCCCTCACTCACCCTCCCGGGCATCCATTCCTCTCCCCTCTCTCGCCCTCCCGGCTCTCCCCTCCCCTCCCCTTCCCTCTCTCGCTCTTTCAATCCCCTCTCTCCGCCTCCCGGCCCTCCCGTCTGCTGCCCTCCCGGCCCTCCCCTCTCTCGCCCTCCTGGCCCACCCCAACACTACCCTCTCACCCCCTCCCGGCCCTCCCGTCTGTCGCCCTCCCGGCCCTCCCCTCTCTCGCCCTCCTGGCCCACCCCAACACTCCCCTCTCTTACCCTCCCGGCCCTACCCTCTCTCGCCCTCCTGGTCCTCCTCTCCCCCTCTCTCTCCCTCGCCCTCCCCTCCCTCGCCCTCCCCTCCCCTCACTCACCCTCCCGGCCCGCCCCTCCCTCGCCCTCCTTTGCCCTCCCGGCCCTGCCTTCTCTCCCCTCTCTCGCACTTCCCTCCCCTCGCCCTCCCCTCTCACGCCATCCCAGCTCTCCCCTCCCCTCCCCTCTCTCGCCCTCCCGGCCCTCCCCTCCCCTCTCCCAGTCACCCACCCGGCCCTACCCTCCTCTCCCCTCTCTTGCCCTCACGGCTCTCCCCTCCCCTCCCCTCCCCTCTCTCACTCTTCCGATCCCCTCTCTCCCCCTCCTGGCCCTCCCCTCCCATTCCCTCCCTCGCCCTCTCTCGCCCTCCCCTCTCTCGCCCTCCTCTCCATCCCCTCCCTCACCTCTCTCTCCCTCCCGGCCTTCCCCTCTCTCGCCCTCCCCTTCCCTCCCCTCCCCTCGCCCTCCACTCCCCTCCCCTCTCACGATCTCCCCTCCCCTCCCTTCTCTCGCCCTCCCGGCCCTGCCTCCCCTCTCATCTCTCGCCCTCCCCTCCCTCGCCCTCCCCTTCCCTCTCTCGCCCTCCCGGCCCTCCCCTCCTCTCTGCTCTCTCGCCCTCCCGCCCCTCCACTCGTCTGCGCTCTCTCGCCCTCCCGACCCTCCCCTCCCTCGCTCTCCCGGCCCTTCCCTCCCTCCCTTCTCTCGCCCTACCCTCCCTCACCCTCTCCTCTCCTCCCTCGACCTCACGGCCCTCCCCTTCCCTCCCCTCTCTCGCCCTCACCTCCCCTCCTTTCTCTCGCCCTCCCCTCCCTCGCCCTCTCCTCTCCTCCCTCCCCTACCCGGATCTCCCCTACCCTCCACTCTCTCGACCCCCCTCGCCCTCCCGTCCTTCCCCTCACCTCCCTTATCTCTCCCTCCTCGCCCTGCCCTCTATTGCCCTCCCCTCCCCTCCCCTCCCCTCACCCTCCCCGCCACTCCTCTCGCCCTCCCCTTCCCTCCCATCTCTCGTCCTCTCTCGCCCACCCCTCCCCTCCATCGACCTTCCCACCTCTCCCGTCCTCTCGCCCTCCCGGCCCTCCCCTCCCCTCTCTCGCCTTCCGGCCCTCCCCTCCCCTCCACTCTCTCGCCCTCCCTGCCCTCTCCTCTCTTCTCTCACCCTCACGGCCCTCCCCTCACCACTCGCGCCGTCCCGGCCCTCCACTGCCTTCTGCTCTCTCGCCCTTCCCTCCTTCCCTTCTCCTCTCTCACCCTCCTTCGCCGTCCCGGCCCTCCCCTCCACTCTCTCGCTTTCGGCCCTCCCCTCCCCTCTCTCGCCATTCCCTCCCTCCCCTCCCCTCTCTCACCCTCCTGGCCCTCCCTCACCACCCATCCCTCCCCTTCCCTCCCTCGCTCTTTCGATCCGCGCTCTCCCCCTCCCGGCCCTCCGCTCTCTCCCCCTTCCGGCCCTCCCCTCTCTCGCCCTCCCCGCCGTCCCCTCTCTCGCCCCCGACCCTGCCCTCCCCTCCCCTCTCTCACCCTCCCGGCCCACCGCAACACTACCCTCTCTTACCCTCCTGGCCCTCCCCTCACTCGCCGTCCTGGTCCTCCCCTCCCCTCCCCTCACTCGCCCTCCCCTCCCTCGTCCTCCCTTTCCCTCAGTCACCCTCACGGCCCTCCCCACCTCTCTCTCGCACTCCCCTACCTCCACTCCCTTCTCTCACCCTCCCCTCCCCTCTTTCGCCCTAGCGGCCCTCCCCTCCCCTCCGCTCTAACGCCCTCCCGGCCCTCCCTGCTCCTCCTCTCTCATGCCCTCCCCTCTCCTCTGCTCTCACGCTCTCCCCTCCCCTCCGCTCTCACTCGCTCCCCTCCCCTCTCTCCCCTTCCGGCCCTCCCCTCTCTCGAACTCCCGGCCCTCCCATCTCTCTCGTCCCCGGCCCTGCCCTCCCCTCCCCTCTCTCGCCCTCCCGGCCCACCCCAATACTCCCTTCTCTTACCCTCCCGGTCCTCCCCTCTCTCGCCCTCCTGGTCCTCCCCTTCCCTCCCCTCTCTTGCTCGTTCGATCCCCTCTCTCCACCTCCTGGCCCGCCCCTCTCTCGCCCCCCGGCCCTCCCCTCTCTCCCAATCCCCTCCTCTCCCCTCTATCCCACTCCCCTCCCCTCCCCACTCTCGGCCTCCCCTCCCCACTGTCGCCCTCCCCTCCCTCCCCTCCCCTCCCTCGCCCTCCTCTCCCCTCTCTCGCCCTCCCGGCCCTCCCCTTCCCTCTGCTCTCACGCCCTCCTAGCCCACCCCTCCCCTCCGCTCTCACGCCCTCCCGGCCCTCCCCTCACATCCCCTCTCTCGCTCTTCTCTCCCCACTCTCACCCACCCGACCCTGCCCTCCCCTCTCTCGCCCTCACGGCCCTCCCCTCCCCTCCGCTCTCACTCCCTCCATTCCCCTCTCGCGCCCTCCCCTCCCTCGCCCTCCCCTTCCCTCTCTCGCCCTCCTGGCCCTCCCCTCCTCTCTGCTCTCTCGCCCTCCCGCCCCTACACTCGTCTCCGCTCTCTCGCCCTCCCGACCCTCCCCTCCTTCGCTCTCCCGGCCCTTCCCTCCCTCCCTTCTCTCGCCCTACCCTCCCTCACCCTCTCCTCTCCTCCCTCGACCTCACGGCCCACCCCTTCCCTCCCTTCTCTCGCCCTCACCTCCCCTCCTTTCTCGCGCCCTCCCCTCCCTCGCCCTCTTCTCTCCTCCCTCGCCCTCCCGGACCACCCCTCCCCTCCGCTCTCTCGCCCCCCTCGCCCTCCCGTCCTTCCCCTCACCTCCCTTCTCTCTCCCTCCTCGCCCTGCCCTCTCTCGCCCTCGCCCCCCTCCCCTCCACTCCCCTCACCCTCCCCGCCACTCCTCTCGCCCTCCCCTTCCCTCCCCTCTCTCGTCCTCTCTCGCCCACCCCTCCAATTCCATCGACCTTCCCACCCCTCCCGTCCTCTCGCCCTCCCGGCCCTCCCCTCCCCTCTCTCGCCCTCCCGGCCCTCCCCTCCCCTCCACTCTCTCGCCCTCCCTGCCCTCTCCTCTCTTCTCTCACCCTCCCGGCCCTCCCCTCACCACTCGCGCCGTCCCGGCCCTCCACTGCCTTCTGCTCTCTCGCCCTTCCCTCCTTCCCCTCTCCTCTCTCGCCCTCCTTCGCCGTCCCGGCCCTCCCCTCCACTCTCTCGCTTTTGGCCCTCCCCTCCCCTCTCTCGCATTCCCTCCCTCCCCTCCCCTCTCTCGCCCTCCCGGCCCTCCCTCACCACCCATCTCTCAACCTCCCGGCCCTCGCCTCCCCTCTCTCGCTGTCCCGGCTCTCCCCTCCCCTTCCCTCCCTCGCTCTTTCGATCCCCGCTCTCCCCCTC